>NC_064931.1:349403779-349706809 GCF_023897955.1 Schistocerca gregaria
GGAAAATGAGGAAAGTGCAGGGAGGAAAGTGAATAGTGGGTAAAGAAGTATGTGGAGGTGGAAATGGAGTACAGATGTGAGAAAATGACCAAGGATGTTGTAGTTGTAGGTTGATACATCCATGGATGGGGGTAGCGATAGTGGTGACTAGCTAACAGAGGTGAAGGCTGGCGGCAAACACTTTGGATGTGGATCACTGGCGATGTTCAGCGGCGAGGGAAGCACTGGCAGTAATGTCGATGATGGGCGGTGAGATCTTGCAGTAATGATGACGTCTGGCAGTGAAGGCAATAACGATGACGAGCAGTAAAGACTGGTAGTAATGGCGTCGTCTCCCAGTGGAGACGATGACGATGATGATGAGGATGATGGACAGGAATTGGACGGCATCGGCCACTAACATGTCTCCATGGAATTTCATCCCTGAAGGCAGCCCAAGCAGTTGTGATATCTCAGGGGGGAGGGGTTCCAGCCCTCAGAAGTTGTGATAATATGGGCATTTAAAAAGACTGCAATTGGCATTGTAGTATGTGAGAACATAACTTATTAGTGGATCGTTTTGTCTTCCATTTTCCCAGTGTGCTATAAAATAATATATCTGTTTTACCACCAAACAAGTAAGTCACTGTTCATTTTTAAGAGTATTGTAAGTTAGACATAATGGCAGTTTCTTTTAACTTCTTTCCGCAAACAGCGTAACGTCATTGTTGCTATATCATACGTTTATTTATGAAATTTTACGTCAATAAGGGGCGCTTGCATGTTTCATTAAATGTACCTGGTTAAATCAGCCTTTTTGTATTGATCTTCATTATTTTACTGTGACGTTAACATGTATTCATAAAAATTATTTCTGAGGACCTCTATAATTCTTTCACATTAAATATGTAATGGATCACTTAACCACTACGATATGAGTGCTATTCTTGGCTTTAGACAACCGCTTCCGTTTCCTTCTGCTTCTGAACCAGTAAATTCATATTATGACGTATACTGCTGCGAGTTTCTTGGATTTTAACATACATTATGGGTTGACTAGAATGGACGGATGCTATTCGATAGCATGGTGCTTGCCTTATTGTTCTATACAAAGTAAATTAATCCGTATTCCTTAATTGCTTGGTATTTTGACACTGGCCATTTACTGCCGATGTTTAGATACGCAAGAGTAATGAAAATCAATGGGATTGCGACTCATTGCTGTTTGTCTCTTCTTCCTTATAGTCAATGGTCACTGTGTACAACGTTACACTATGGGATCAAAGTTTTTTAATAGGTACAAATGTTTGTTGCAGTGGCTGAGAAATTTAGAAAAGTGGAGGGGTCCAACTTATTTATGCTTTGCGTCTTTGTTCTGCTTAGTGTGCCCATGGTCATTATCTTTTAGCTTTTCATCTTCAGCAGCCAGGGTGTATAAGTGAACTGAATGATCAGGGTTCTTCCTCCAGAATTTTAGTGGATCTTGGAGGTATAGTTGGAATGAGATGCCTTGGAAATTGTATGGCACACGGGCATCAAACATTTGGTAAGTATCCATACATCCTACATTTGTAGAGTAAGTGCCATTACTAGTCATAAGCGACAATGCAAAGCAATATACATTCCGTTCATCAAGGTTGTGGCCATTAGTGCATGCCTCTTAGCAGAAATATCATATGACGGATAAAACTGAACCCCCGCCAACCAGAATCAAAATATTAAATACATGTGAGTATATCGATGAGTAACCTCCTGGACCCTATTTCGTGCATTTCAGAATAATGGCACAGTATGACCCACTTCATAAAAGTTTTAAACCAGGCCAGTATTGACTCACCCAACAGTAACACACCACTAGCCCCCAAAATTTGGATGATGCCCTTTTCCTCAACTGCATCACGGCACACTTTCTAGTGATGTGTAAGAGCAGAGTACAGAGCTGTTTTACGCTTAATGGCTGGTTGCCGTGCGTTGTTGGTGTATCCAGGGTGTTCTCTTTGCAGAACAACTTGGAAAGCATTAAGGGTACTGGCAGAAACTCGATAGTATGTATTCGTGTAATCAGTGTGGACCAATGACAAGGTGACCCCAAATTAGCCAGCAATCACACAATGGTCCAAAGAGACTGCAGGACTTACTTTGTGATCTGTAATAATGTGATATTGTGAAATCTTATGACGATGTTACGAGATGTTACAGGAGACAGGGAGTATGGCCTAGAGTATGGCAAACGAGGAAAGGCTTTATTGCTGTTCCATCATGTCAGTGACTGACAGACCTGGACGTCATAAACGGACTGGGCTGTGGCACATCATGACACGAGTACATTATCCTCAGACAAGCCTGACTGTGGCTCATATGGCCGTGACTAAACCCCCACTGACCAACAGGTAGGATATGGCATAACCAGCTGTGGGTACATAATCGATGATGCGCTGGGATGCAGGATTATCAGCCGTAGGTGTACCATCATTGTCAACAATGGGTCAGTTGTTGCAATTGCAGGCGCAAGTCTCCTTCCGTATATCTCATCCTTATCACCTGCAATGAATGAAAAGATATTAACTATCAGGCATAATTAAGTAAAACTACGTTAGGATGTCTGTAGACATTTGCCCATGTTCAAAATTATCCGCATTCATATCAGTCGGTGGAACATTCTTCAAAGCATTGTTGGCTGCTATCTCTAGTAACTTCGTCTCTAACACAGCCAGCAGTTCAACACTCCCCTGGCTCAAGGCGATATTCTCACTGAGTGCACCTAGAAACGTACAAGAATATATAAAATTGGCATGAATGCAGTTGTGTTGAGTAACAAGTGTATCATTAGTATGGAAAGAACTACTGCTCACGTGTTTACCACATCCTGAGTGCTGTCATAATCTATGAAATAATGCTGGAGAATGGAGAAGGGATCTCAATTATAAGCTGTGACGTTGAGTGGGTTATTTGTTCTTTCGCGTGCACCTATAAATAAAAAAGATAGTTTCACTTTAGTACTGCATGCCATTGTGTGGATAAGAAACATATTATTATCAGTATTATTATTGCACAGGAAGAGGAAGAATTAATAATCATGTATTTGCTCCTTGATGACTTGTGTCAGCCCCCATGGGCTCACGATGGACAAAGATGTGGGCTTAGATATGGTTATCTCTGGCTGTATTATCTGAACACCATCAGAATTAATTTTAGTGACCATCTGTGGCATTACAAGAAATATTGTCGGAGTCAGCAGTACATCATAAATTACCATAGTGATGATGAATATCCTTCCGACGATTCCCTAAGTGTCTGTTAATGGTAGAAACTCTACCAATGTACTCACACACCGGTTGCACCAAGCTGCTGCGAAGATGCTATCTGCAGAGTGCTACCCACACTGTTGCTGGATGGTAATCTGTAGCTGCCTGGACAGACGTAATCGCTGCTACTGCTCTGTGCCGGAGTCTGCTTTGTCAGCTTATAAGGAGACTAGGTTGTGACGCTGTTGCACGTGCACGTATATAATAAATGTTAGTTATATAGAGATCGTACTTATGATTTCGGACGTCCATTCTTCATATTAGTTGTATACCTAAGTTCACGTATTAAAGGAGAGGCCTATGGGGTGGATAGGAATCGCTTCACCATACATATTGAGGGGGCTTCTAGGATTGTGACCCCGATACTCAATGAGCAACACAGGCCATATTTAATGAATTCTTACCTGAACCCCTCAAAACCTATAAGAGAATGTGAAAAAATTGAAAAGAGAAAACGTTTAAAATAAAATACAGTATCGTTTCTTGATTATCTAACTTAGAATTATTTGTTCTTTTTCTGAAGCCAACATAAACTGAGTTGAAGTAAGTCGTGGGATACCTTTTAAATATAGTGCTGGACCTCCTTTTGTCTGGTGTAGTGCTGCAACTCGACGTAGCACGGACTCAGCAAGTCGTTCGAAGTACCCTGTGGAAATATTGAACCATGTGCTCTTTATAGCTGCCCATAGCTGTGAAAGTGTTGCTGACACAGGATTTTATGCACGCAGTGACCTCTCGATTATGTCCTATAAAAGTTTGATGGCATTCATGTTAGGCGATTTCGCCGGCCAGATCGTTTACTCAGATTGTCCAGAACGTCCTTCAACCCAGTCGTGAACCATAATGGTCCAGTGACCTGGCGCATAGTCTTTCACAAAAAGTCCATCGTTGAATTGCTGCGAACGACCTACAGTGCCCGAACATACACGTTTCCAATCAATGATCGGTTCAGTTGGACCAGAGGACCAGGGTCATTACGTGTAAACACAGCTCCCACCAGCTTGCACAGTGACTTGTTGACAACCTGGATCCATGGCACTGTGGGGTCTCCGTCCATTCGAACCCTTCCATCAGGCCTTACCAACACAAATCAGGATTCATCCGACTAGGCCACGGTTTTCCAGTCGCCTGCGCTGCACCCCATATGTTTACGTGCCCAGGAGAGGCGCTGCAGGCGGCGTCGTGCTGTTAGCAAAGGCACTCGAGACGGTCGTGTACTGCCATAGCCCATTAACGACAAATTTTGCAGCACTATCATAACGGATGCGTTTGTTGTACGTCCCGGATTGATTTCCTCTGTTATTTCACGCAGTATTGCTTTTCTGGTAGCAGTGACAACCCTACGCAAACGGCGCTGCTCTCGATTGTTAAGCGACGGGCGTCGGCCACTGCGTTGCCTATGGTGGAGGCAATGCCAGGAATTTGGAATTGTCGGCACACTCTTGATGCTGTGGATTTCCGAAGTGGAATCCCCATGCGTCTAGTTCCTTCTGCCATTACGCGTGCCAAGGTTACTTCTAGTCGTGTGGTCATAATCACGTCGCTTCCGACCTTTCAACATGAATCACCGAAGTACAAATGACAGCTCGATACTACCGCCATCTATATATGTGCATATTGGTGTCCCATAATTTATGTCACCTCAGAGTATATTCACTTATGTGTACACCGTACGTTTTTCTAAGTCTCAAAATATCTGAGCAGCTATTATCTTGAACATGCCTTATTGACGGACTTCTGAAAATGTTACGAAACAAAAAAAGAAAAGCTTTACACAGCCTTTGACATAAACAGTTCAGTCGCATTGATTGTAGATTCCGAGGGATGTCGCCATTTCTTCAAGGTGCTATCTGTGGTTATTCCACCGCTGACCGTGGTGACTGGCGGTTAGCTAGTCAGCCGTCTGTCGGGTCTTGGCCCTCTGTAGAGTACGAAATGGTATGGGTGAAATGGCGATGGTGAAGAACATCGTCAATTAAGGTCCACCAACCACTTTAAGCACAAATTGTCTCCATTTGCCATAAAAGCCCCTCATATCTGTGATGACGCTCGCACTTTGTGGCGCCATCGTTAAATGTCTCTGGTGTGAAGCAGCACCATCACATATACAGGGTGTTTGTCTTAATATGAGACAACTAAATATCTCGAAAACGACGCATGGTACGAAAAAATTTTCTACTTGACATGTGGATATTAGTAAAAGGGCAATTTGTCAGTAATACAACTGGCCACTCCCTCTCTGGTGTGGGTGGTGTCAGCTTTGTATTTTCAAATAGGAAACCACCATTTCATATACAATTTTCGAATTCTATTCCAAGAAATACGATGGTTTACTCAAAATAGTGTTTCCCATTCGTGATAGATGACGCTTTAATCGACAAATAGCAAGTGTACTTGTTTTGGTATTAATAACTCGTACATTTGATTCTATATTTAGTTTTCTTACCGTTGATATTGATACTCTAACGTTAGTGGTGTTGCAAATGTAATTTTACAATACAAATAATGTGGCTAGATACTGAAATTTCTGGTTACGTACTATTCTGTTCCCTACAGGGCTAATTTTGGTAAGTCTCCAAACCATCGGAATCCTTGATTTCGGTGGCCGCTTTCGTACCCTGTCATCCAGGTGACAGGTTCAAGTATGTTTGCATACAACCACTGTAAACTCTCACAGAAGCCTCTAGAATGCCACTCGCGGAATACAAACAACAACCCTTGTAATAAGGTAAAATGTCCACGAAGTGACAGTGATTGGCGCACCAGCCGTAGATACGCACCGAAACCAACCAGCATAATGGTGGCTGGTAATGGGGCTCATTGAAATCAAACGAATCAGTGGTAGGAGGCAAGAGGGCTCAACGATATCAATTATAACGATGGAAACAGAGAACTATTACATGCACATCGTTGTTCCTGGATCATGGATATTTTATAACTAGACACTGCAATTGTTATGCATATTGTACTCTACAACGAAAAATGAAACACTAAAGTCAATTTAGAACACAAATGTCAATCGTTAGAACACAAATGTTTATATTTACATCATAAATGAAATGTAGAGTCAATTGCATCGGTTCTTAATTGCACATTTAATATATGCTGACTACAGCTCGTCTACCACGAATGGAAAACAATAGTCTTAATAAACTGTACCTATTTTGGTGTAGAATCCGAATATGCAGTAAAAATTGAAGGTTCCCAGGTGAAAATTTAAGCCCACAGGGGAGATGGTTAGGAGGTGGACAGTTGTAGCACAGGCAGATGTCCCCTATACTAATTTCTCACGTACAACATTTTTTCCATACGTGGTGTCGTTGTCGAATTAATAGTTGATTCAAGTTAAAACAAACACGCTGTGTGCTAATCTCTGTACAATTCCTGAGAGGCATGCAATTAATAACACATTCATACAACAGTAATATGAATGCTGTACTTCTTAGAGGGAAAGGTTTTATGATTAAAATTCAATATGGATATCAATAGGCCCTGTCTTGATACTGTCATTTTGCTTCAAAGAATTAATCATGACCGCTGGTGCTAATTCTTTAAATTTCAGTAAGCTAGCATACATCCAAATTCACTGCCCTCATAGAAATCCACATGATTGTTGTTATTGTCACTATGGATTATTGTATGCATAATATGCGGAATACAGTAACACCTCTGCTTTCGTAACGCTACAGTTGTCGTTTATAGTGGAACCCTCAATCGCATTTCCTCTCATGGCTGTCTGCAGCTCCTAAATAAAGAGTCAAGGTGAACACACTTGAACAGAAGTCTTAACCGACCAGCTATGTGTAGAAGTCACTGGTGTAACACGACACTCTTAGAGATCCCAAGATTGGAAAGTTAATGGAAGCTCAGTTGCACAATTTATTACACAAAACACTCTTTACTGCTATAGATATGAGCGGTACTTTCCACATCACTTCAGCCAAAACAATGTTTCCTTCAGCTACTTGAATTTCTTCACTGTACTCATTATTGACTATAGCACATCGAACTATAATCTCGTACTGTTTGGCGTTTATAATGGTGTATTGATTATCTTTAAAGAACTCCATCAAAATTTTTAGAGGGATGCACATGTGAAACTGATTAACTAACGCTCCATCAGTGAATCATCCAACGTTTTGTAGAACATTCAAAACATTTGCAGAAGATTTAATGCAGAGACCAAAGTTCTGAGTTGTGATTTGATTCCAATGTTTCCTTTGTGGTCAGTAAATGACTTCCGTTCATTTACTATTTCTTGAAACAGAAGGGAGAACGCACTATGTGTAAGTCACTGGAGTGCTTACTTCGTTCTTTATAAATCTTCCCTCCAAGAATAGGAAACTGATGCTTGAAACTGAGAAATTATCTAGATACTGAATAAAAATTCTTATCTAGCCATTATTATTGAACATCGCTATAGGAAATGGTGTGTGGGAGATGTATTGTGGATGAGTGGTTTGTTCACAATCCTTGAGTGGTGTTATTTTGAATGATGTGAGTCTGAGATTTCAGTTCTATCGATTTGAGAAACATTTAATACTTATTGGTTATCACCCTGTCCTTAAGCTGCAGAGTGGAGTACTGACTGGTGTATGGGCTGATTTTATACTGTACATCCAAAATGGTGAAGACGTACCACGACTTCTTCTCAAAATTCAATTAGGTTGCTGTCCTGGTCAGCACTGTTCAGCCTGAGATGTTCTAGTACCTGAACAGTCACTGAGAGATATGTTGGACTGCTCAGCTACTCAACGAGTTTGTATCCTGGTCCCATTGCAGGAAAAATCTGTAGACAGTAAGTACTGATTGGTGGTTGAGGTATGAAGCCATTGTGAAATTACACTCAACACGGGTCATGTTAACAGGAAGAATATCAACTGGTTCATCCGACTTTTAACTTTTCACGATATTATTAGCATAAACTTGACACTTTTAGAAACCAAGTATTGACCCTATTACGCGTTCCTGGGTACCTATGTTGTATGTTTTGTCGTTTTCATTTCCGTTTCAAACGTATATTTGCACATAAGGCCACACCTTTCACACAAAGTTTTATAATATTGTATGTAGATCATCAGCGACACGTAAGCCTGGAGGAATCTTCACAACTTCGTGATAGAAAATGGTAGAATATTTATTTATTTAGCTTTATTGGCTAAAATTCTGTCTGCAGCATGATATTCTGCGAAACATTTTTATAGAGCATGCATGGTAAATCATGGTGTTTGTAAACTTCATCAAGTAGATTAATTCCTTTATAGCCAATAGCCAGATGCCTTTTAATTTCATTCCCGGTGAACAGAAGCTGTATGCAGGGATAAGGAGTTAAGCTGACAGTTTGTTGGGTGTATCACCACTACCTCTGATGTTCTTTAAAGCACTTATACCACTCAGCTGTCCGAGGTTTGTGGAACCTCTTATATATCTGATTGGGACCATCCACGCAACAGTTTTACGACGATACAAAGCCAAACAATTTCACTAAGGCTATCTTCTTATGACGCCGCATGAAATGCTATACGAGACACAGATGAAACTGCCTGCTTCGCTGTCCTTTAAGACGTAAGTTCACAGGTTTGTCCACTGCGATTGTTAATATGACTGTCTGTAGTATTTAGAAGTCCACTGCCCCGTATATAAAAAGGTCTTATCTTAAATGTATGTTGTTCAGCTCGATCGCCCTTACCTGTAATTTATAGAAGAGCAACTGTCCATGTTTATGAACAATGTTTATTGAAATAGATCCACAAATGGCTTTCAGTGATTCAGTTCAGACACTTCACAGTCCTCACTGTTACGTGAGGGAATGTTGAGTAGTGGTTTATTCCATATCACTTCATTACGGACTTGAAAAAGCTTATTGTAGAATCCACTTACTTGGTCGGTGTTTTGGTTGTTGGGATATTGACAAGTCCCAGTGTTCACCAATTCTTCAAACACCCACCCGACTTCCCCTCCAGTCTTTGCCTTCACAGGATTGGTCCAGGCAAGTTTTTAATACATATCTATGACTGTTAAATATTTTTGAACCCTTTATTCTATGGTGAGTATTCATGGTATCCATGACATCAGCCTCCATAAATCAGCCAAACCTCACATTATGACTCGCCTGCACTAGAACGTTCTGCGAGCAGCCCTCTGGAGTTCACGGATTGCTGTCTCCATCGTTTAACAACACATCTTTCTCGGAGATTCAATATAACTGACTTATTTAGTTCATGTGAGCTCTGTTTCTAGCAGTGGCAGATGTTATTAGTAGACATAATAAGTGTATGTCTTAATTTGGTCCATCAAAATACGAGGGTTGTAACTTGAGTAGTGGCAAATATTTATTCACAGGTGGTGGTGGTTAGTGTTTAACGTCCCGTCGACAACGAGGTCATTAGAGACGGATTTATTCACAACCGAAACAAAAGAGTTACATGTTTGCACCTGTTACTGTCCGTCAGCGTTGTGTAGAACCCGTTACCAGAGATGTGGAATGCGTAGTATACCGTTAGCAGAACCTGTTCTGTTGATGGTGCGAATGGAGCGGTCTACTGTCTGTCGAATCTCTGGAACAGTTCTGAAGCGAATACCACGAAGTGGTTCCTTCATCTTTCTAATCAAATCAAAGTCACAAGGCCTTAATTCCGGGGAGTATGCTCGAGCCTCAGTCCCATCGACCCAACACAGCGTCCGCAGCTCGTGGTCGTGCGGTAGCGTTCTCGCTTCACGTATCCGGTTTCCAGGGTTCGATGCCATCTACATCTACATCTACATTTATACTCCTTAAGCCACCCAACGGCGTGTGGCGGAGGGCACTTTACGTGCCACTGTCATTACCTCCCTTTCCTGTTCTAGTTGCGTATGGTTCGTGGGAAGAACGACTATCTGAAAGCCTCCGTGCGCGCTCGAATCTCTCTAATTTTACATTCGTAATCTCCTCGGAAGGTATAAGTAGGGGGAAACAATATATTCGATACCTCATCTAGAAACGCACCCTCTAGAAACCTGGCGAGCAAGCTATACCGCGATGTAGAGAGCCTCTCTTGCAGAGTCTGCCACTTGAGTTTTCTAAACATCTCCGTAACGCTATAACGGTTACCAAATAACCTTGTGACGAAACGCGCCGCTCTTGTTTGGATCTTCTCTATCTCCTCCGTCAACCCGATCTGGTACGGATCCCACACTGATGAGCAATATTCAAGTATAGGTCGAACGAGTGTTTTGTAAGCCATCTCCTTTGTTGATGGACTAAATTTTCTAAGGACTCTCCCAATGAATCTCAACCTGGTACCCGCCTTACCAACAATTAATTTTAAATGATCATTCCACTTCAAATCGTTCCGTACGCATACTCCCAGATATTTTACAGAAGTAACTGCTACCGGTGTTTGTTCCGCTATCATATAATCGTACAATAAAGGATCCGTCTTTCTATGTATTCGCAATACATTACATTTGTCTATGTTAAGGGTCAGTTGCCACTCCCTGCACCAAGTGCCTACCCTCTGCAGATCTTCCTGCATTTCGCTACAGTTTTCTAATGCTGCATCTTCTCTGCATACTACAGCATCACCCGCGAAAAGCCGAATGGTCATTTATATATATTGTGAAAATCAGTGGTCCCATAACACTCCCCTGTGGCACGCCAGAGGTTACTTTAACGTCTGTAGACGTCTCTCCATTGATAACAACATGCTGTGTTCTGTTTGCTAAAAACTCTTCAATCCAGCCACACAGCTGATCTGATATTCCGTAGGCTCTTACTTTGTTTATCAGGCGACAGTGCGGAACTGTATCGAACGCCTTCCGGAAGTCAAGGAAAATAACATCAACCTAGGAGCCTGTATCTAATATTTTCTGGGTCTCATGAACAAATAAAGCGAGTTGGTTCCCACAGGTTCCTTGTTTCCGGAATCATGTTGATTCCTACTGAGTAGATTCTGGGTCTCCAAAAATGACATGATACGCGAGCAAAAAACATGTTCTAAAATTCTACAACAGATCGACATCAGAGATATAGGTTTATAGTTTTGCGCATCTGCTCGACGACCCTTCTTGAAGACTGGGACTACCTGTGCTCTTTTCCAATGATTTGGAACCTTCCGTTCCCCTAGAGACTCGCGGTACACGGCTGTTAAAAGGGGGGCAAGTTCTTTTGCGCACTCTGTGTATAATCGAATTGGTATCCCGTCAGGTCCAGTGGACTTTCCTCTGTTGAGTGACTCCAGTTTCTCTTCTATTCCTTGGCGGGGTCAGGGATTTTCTCTGCCTCGCGATGACTGGATGTTGTGTGATGGCTCTGAGCACTATGGGACTTAACATCTTAGGTCATCAGTCCCTTAGAACTTAGAACTACTTAAACCTAACTATCCTAAGGACATCACACAACACCCAGCCATCACGAGGCAGAGAAAATCCCTAACCCCGCCGGGAATCGAACCCGGGAACCCGGTGTTGTGTGATGTCCTTAGGTTAGTAAGGTTTAAGTAGCTCTAAGTTCTAGGGGACTGATGGCCATAGATGTTAAGGCCTATAGTGCTCAGAGCCATTTGAACCATTTGAACCCAACACAGCCGCCACAGCCTGCGCTGTATGTGCCAGCGCATTGTCGTGCAAAATGATGAGTGGGTTGCGCAGAAAGGGTCGCCGCTTCTTTCGCAAAGGTGGTCGCAGGTGATGCCCCATAAACGAACAGTATTGCGACGTAAGTATATATACTGCAGACATAACATATTCAACTTTTCATGCTGAGTGTTAATGTCTTCACCTTTCCTTGTGTACACTATTTAACGCTGGTCTAATGAAGTAAATGTGTTTCCTAATCTTTGCCGTTTTTAGTCGTCCTTTGGGAGCGTTGCCAAAGCTCCACAGAACAGGCTGTCCACTGAGACTTCCTATTTCCACAGTGAATGGTGTCCTGCATGAAGCATATAGGAACTTTTCCCAGCAGTTACGGTTGATTTTAACTGAGCCTATATTTGTTGTATTTAATTAGCTATCACTGTGTCAGTTGATGAAATCGGTGATCGTACATACTTATACTTCACCCTATTCTTCTTCTTCTTTTTCTTCTCCTTCTCTTCTTTCACCACCATACGCTGCCATGTGTGAGAACCTTTTAATACTTCCTGTTACTGGTCTAAATATTTCAGTGACATGTGGTTTATACTCCAGCTGTCCCACTTTTAAGAATCGTAATTTCAGATGAATAGCTCTCTGCACTTCAACGACTCAGCTATTTGTTTACATGCTGTCGCGTACTGATCACATTTCGAGATACTACACATCTTATACAGAGTTATACACGCTTTTCTTAAGCTCGTCAATCTTTCGATTTATTACATTGAGTTAATTGCCTTTTTCTTGCGCTTTTCTTTCAATGATATTTACAGGAGGAGATTTTTTTACCTCTGCTAACGTTTTAAGACCTTAACATTCACTAAAAAGAGTTTTATTTATCTTTGCTTTTGTTGCATCATTGTGTGATTGTATTCCATCACTGGACAACCAAATCGGAGATCCACTTTTTGTGGTTGCTGCTATCCAGTTCCATTGGGTTGATTGCTTGCTCACTTCGCTGGATTCCATTATTCAGCTGGTTCATCTGAGACTCGCCTTTTACAGCTGATACCTTAACATCACTACACAAATCCGTTAATTTTGCATTGATTTTCTTGATTTTTCTGTTGCTTTATAAACATATGTTTGGTTTCTGCTTCATACCATCAGAATGAAACCATTGCATACATGTAAATTTCTCCGTAGTCTACTATATACTGAGACAGTTACATTTTGATACAATGGGATTTAAGCAGAATCTCATCGAAGCTTCGTCTGCATCAGTCTTCATTGTAGTTCCTCGTTTTATCAATAACTAAACAGTTATACTGCAAGTTAATCACTGCATGTTGTGACCAATTCACTGAAAGACATGTCAGCATTATCTTGGTAAATACGCTTTAAATTCAGATTGTCCTGCCTGATGTTGGTAAGAAGATTTGCTTTATCCCTGACCAACTCCTACAGGTTAAAAAGGACAAAGAGGTTCAAATGGCTGTAAGCACTATGGACTTAACATCTGAGGTCATCAGTCCCCTAGACTTAGAACTACTTAAACCTAACTAACCAAAGGACATCACACACATCCATGCCCGAGGCAGGATTCGGATCTGCACCTGTTGCAGCAGTTCGGTTCCGGACTGAAGCGCCTAAAACCGCTCGGCCTTAACGGCCGGCCCTACAGGTATTTTCAATATGTATGGCTCAAATAAAATATACCGACTTCTATATAGCAACATAAGCAGACGTATTTCTGGATCTCATCCTTGTTTTCCACTGTGACACCTTGAAATATTTTGCAAAAACAGACATAATGTCTTATGGGGCAACAGCAATCAGTGAATCAGTGGAACAAATAAAAGGAAGTCAAGTAGCAGTTAAGAGGAACAACAAGAAAAAATATGTAGCTCTCACTTACTATGGAAGAATTACTCATAAAATTGAAAGATGCTTTCGTAAATCCGACGTTAAAATAGGCTTCCGAACAAATAACACGTTAAAATCGAAGCTCCGGCATAGAATATGTAATAGTAGGAATACATTTCAGGATTCAGGTGTATATAAGATCAAATGTAATGACTGCTGTAAACAATATATAGGGCAGACTGGTAGGAACTTTGAAACCAGATTCAGGGAGCACACCTCCTCTCAAAACAAAACAGCTTTTGGGGCGCATATGGCTGCGACAAAGCACTCAGTCACGAACATTGAACACAATTTAGACATCCTGCATAGAGCCCATAAGGGACGGTTTCTTAACATTTTGGAAGAAATTGAAATATACACCCACAAAAATAAAGATCCGGATTTAATCCTCAGCGAGCAAAGCGAATTCAATCATAACGCCTATTTTAGCATTTATGACGATCTACTAAGATGACAACTGTTGCGTGTGGAGATCCAGGCCGAGGGATGAGAGATGGTGCGCAGTGGAGAAGCCGGAAGACGCGTGCAGTGCCTGGCCTCCTGTGCGGCCCTCTTGCCCGCGGCGATGGACATCAGACGACTGAGTGGACCGCGGCACAACACCGAAATGGCGGGAAATACGGAAGCAGACCGTAGAGGAAAACAAGTTCACACCATCACCATAGATATATAAATCGCCCTATATTTTTTAGATCGTATAAAAATGATAATTTTACTGTTATTTATTAATGCCGACAAGTACAGATTTTAACCTTGACATCTACATATTTTAATTAAGTATTTTTAATTAATAAAAAAAAGATCTACTGAATATAGTATGTGCAAATGGAATGTAACAAATGTACCAGACGCCACCTGTCGGTAATAGTGTTATAATTAATATAAATGTTGTGCACTCTGCCAACCAATTTTATGTGACGTAGCATGTGAAAACTACTGGATTTGGACGGGTTACTCCTGTAACTGAAATATCAGGTACGCTCTGGTACATTTGATGTTGATTAGATAGGATGAAAAAGATTTGCTTCCGTGAAATAGTAAATTAGTATCATTATTTTTACAGATCTGAAGATGGTTCTGAATGAACCGAAACCGGTCATATGAATAAAAATATTAGCAATCAAGACGGTTTTTAAGTAACATGTTGAAATATTTTGGCTTTATTTTTACAGATGGTGTAAGATTGCTACTTCCGCTGAAAGAAGAGTATGTTTCTTCATCGATACAATGCAGTATCTCGATACAATAATTGATATTTTGGCTGAAACACGGCTATTGAAGAAATGTATACATAATCAAAGTGGACCCGATCAGTATGTGCTAACAGTGTTAAAACAAGATTATTCTTTCCATAATCTGAAGGTCCAACAATTAAAGCATGTGTATTATCAGAAAGTGATAAGCCATTATTTTTCTGCTTATTTCAGATTCCAGCAGCATTGCAGGACCATTCGGTTACCACAAGACTCCTTTGATGTGGATGTTTTGTCCACTCCGTCATGTCGATGATTTCGTGCTCATATTGGATTATAGTATACTTTACAATGTACACATACATGTAGCTCTTAAAAATTTATTTATAAACACTTGCATATTGCTAGGTATATGAGAAGACTAAAACACGTTCGCAGTTCTGTGAATGTATCTGACATACTTGTCACATATATTTATACTTACACAGAAGCACAACATAAATCATACTCGTCAAGCTGATTGATGGTTTCTTTCTATAGGCACAGAGCTTGTCAGGCTAACTACAACAATATACTCCACAATATCTCGTAGGATCGGTGGACATACGATTGTCAGCTTACGTTAGTCGGCAGTGCACGACATACTTTACAGAATAACTTGTGTACATTCGTTCCTGAAACATCTGTTCCGGCAGATGTATGCTTTCTTTGCTCTTAAATATTTTAATTGCACTACGGAAGCGTCCTGCTGAGACCGTATGATCTCCCAGCGTTACTGACGGCTAGTGAACTTCACTGTGAAACAAAGCAGAACTGTGCATTGATATACCGCATAGTGAAAACCATTTATCTATCAATAGTATCTCTTAAGCTTCACATGTTTGGGGGCTTTCAAGTACAAGTACCAGATCAAACTCGTTACTTGGCATAGTATCAACACTAATATGTCTGCAGTTTGTAACCTCCCCACAAAATAAAATAATATGAATAATACTCTCATTTAGCGTAACTACCCAACAGTGAAAATATAATGCAATGTGACAAACCTATAACCTTTCAATAATTGACAGTCAATTTAACATGGTAAATTTTGGACGTCAGCAATGCTGCGTCATGGCCCTGATACATCATTCTGAATAAACTGAAAAATCTTACCTTAATTAGATCGCCGGATAACGCGTATAAATCTGCTCCTATAAGAAATTTTCCTGGCGCAGCTAAGTGCAATGCTGGCCGATTGATTTGTCTTATAAAAAAGGAAAGAACTGACTTTTCTTTTCAATAATCAGGATTGCCAAGGATTGAAGAAATTAGTGAATTCTTTAAATTGAGATAAATGTCAAAAGTTACTTTTTATGAGAAAGATTATTATTAACAGATTTTTTTAACATTTACATGGGACTTGATGTAACAATACTACATATGCGCGAGGCTGCTTTTGCCTTATCCTACAACGCTCAGGCTCCGCCATCGCTGCACACGTCCGGCCCAGCCAACACGATACACCAGACACGACTGCTCGCTAGCAACAACATACTGCTACTGCTACACAGTTCCTACTGCAGTCAATACAGATCTTTGGTCTCAGATTCTCTTCTAGCTTACATATCGCAGGCAGGGCGTGAGCAATACAACGAAATTACATCAGCTCGAGTGCGCTAGCAACAAACTCTTTAATCATGGACCTCTTACAAGCTGGTGTTGCTTGAAATATAACCAACTTTAAACAACATAATTACCGTGACATTTGGCTCCTTCTTCACCTCACTTCCTAAGTACCTCGACAGCTTCACCCTTTGCCAGTTTTCTCACGACAGCGAAAACTTTTTATCTGTCGCTATTAATGTATATAATTTGTAACAATGTATGCAACTTAAAAAAATATTTGTTATCATAGTGTAAAAGACGAATATACTGCCCTCTACTGCTAGTTCATTGTCGGAATGAACAAGGACATAATCATTTACGGATCGACAGTGCTCGTTGTTAACTTACGTTATGGCAGTAATTGGATATTCCTGAATATGTTTTGTTGATTCAGCTTGAGGAGTATGGCTTCCATCATGATGATGATAATGATTGCGTACTGCATATTACATGATCGAGTGGCTGCATGATATGTCTTCTGGTGTGTGCATCATTACCTCCCCATTGAGGGAAAATAGTGACTGCACAACTTTTGGCATGTTGAAGAAAATGACGTTCTGGATATTCCTGAATAGGTTTTGGTGATTCAGCTTGAGGACTATGGCTTCCATCATGATGATGATAATGATTGCGTACTGCATATTAAATGATCGAGTGGCTGAAACAATAAACTTTCTGTGAACTGCTTTTGAAATTTTGTAGGATCCTGGAATATATCGCATCTGGACTGTTGTAGACTATTGGACGTCTCCTATACAGCTTATACCTTTTCTGTGTGATATTTCTCACACATTTAGCTTGCTGCCTCAAGAGTTTAAATATGTTCTTCTTTCTATCCATGAGCTCAGCAATAAACATTATGAAGAGAATGCATGATGTAGATTGAAGGTCCTCCTCCTGTGAATCTGCACTGCGTCTCACCTAAAGGTGAAAACAGGTTTATCTCTACTCAGTGTACGTTTTTGATAATAATTCATGTAGACTTGGTAAATTAGCATGTATATGTCGTTTCTAAGATGCTACAAACTAAGCCACAATCTCTACATTTTATCATAAACTCTTATTTCATACTTTAATGAAGCAACTGTGTATCGCTGTCCACCCATTTTGAATCCATGAGCCATGTGGGCATGTAGGATTCGCATCTCTGTCTTCGAGTAAGCTGTGAATCTGCGGCTCTCAACATTTGTCGGTATCGGACACTCTTCTACATGTTTCCGATGATTTGGGATGCTGCGTCGAAGGTAGTGTTGCCGGTTGGGAGTGGCAGCGATGGCGTCGGGAGTGGCGGTCTCAATTGTGGCAGGGGTGGTGGCGATGGCGGTGGCGGTGGCAACAGCTGTGTTAAGAAGCTATGGGATGGACATAGGAGCTGTGAAATAACAACAGTTTTGTAATAAACGCATGAAGTTTTAATTAATTTTTTGTGTACATATTTCATTGAGTAATGGCTGCACAGAATGCTGAAAACAGTAACCTTCTTGACGCCTTCTATTTAGCTTTTATCAGATTCAAGCCAATAGGTGGTATTACCCACGTAGGAATTCCTTCATTAAACTCAGCCTCTACAGACTTTAAAGGATCTACACTTACACAGATCGGTACAGAGGGAATACTGACATTAATGCACTATCCTAACTGGTACACAGTAACAACATTTTAAATTAAATGTCCAACAAACCTATAGCATGCCAGTGCCACCGAGTCTCTGTAGTAGTCAATAATACACAGTACATATCATCTAAATTCACAACACATGAATGTTGTAGCGTATATTTGCGCCCCTAATGTTAATCATAACACTGCCTCACTGTACATGTAAACTATGGTGACCTTCAGTCCTACGATTTGAGCTTCTGTTGGAATATGGGATAGACCATATTCTTCTTTAATCTTATTCGTTATATACCCCATCATACCAAACAGTTACTACCACTCGTAATATGAATGTTGAACATTGGTATTGTTGCACTGCACTTTTTAGCTTCAGTCACCACAGAAAAGTCACAGTCCGGTAACATTCCTACATTTACATGTTCACATCCTCTCATGGTCCCGTTGTACGTGCTGTTGAGCAGTTGTGCTCTTGAGGGACTTGCCGGCAGTGCTGTGAGTGAGGTAGGTTCAATGGTTGCTGCTGCTCCCGTGGCAGTACAGTATAGTCGAATGAAACCAGGTCCAGCAAATAAGGAAGACCATCTATGAGTTGTTGCTGCTAGGACACAGGAAAAAAGGAGTTCCGTCGCGTAGAAGCTCCATTACACCCAGATCAGGGGCGGGCAACGCTGGAACAATAGAAAACCATAAATATAATACAATATTAATAACAATACTGATAATTATAATTATAGTAGATACATGCTTTCAAGTCTAACAGCCTTTTTCCTCTTTGGCTTGGGGCACTAGCTGGTCCCCACTAACACGTCACCACTTCACTATGTAGATCAGATTTCGAATGAGAGCGAGAGAGGTGGCGTAATGGTTAACACACTGGAATCGCATACGGGAGGACGACGGTTTAATCCCGCGTCTGGCCATCCTGATTCAGGTTTTCGGTGACTTCCCTAAATTGCTTCAGGAAAATGCCAGGATGGTTCCTCGGAAAGGGCACAGACAACTTTCTTCCCCATCCTTCCCTAATCCGATGAGACCGATGACCTAGCAGTTTGGTCTCCTCCTCCAAATCCACTCCCCCTTCAATGCGAGGGGCAAGGCCGTTGGTTTCCTAATAGAAACATCAAAAAAGTTTAGCATCACTCCGGTTCCCAGAGCTCCTGAAAAAAAAAAAAGGTTGACTGTGGATATTGTATCACAGACACAATTCCTTTGACTGTTCAGAGATGTCACTGAATCTATCCAAAGACGTAAATAATCATACATGAGCAGCGCCTATTAGACGGAAGGGGTCTTACAGCCTATCAGTTCCAGTGATTCCACCAGGAAGGAGGTACACGGCTCTTGTTGTCTGTAATTGCCACACACCGTCAGGTGTCTTCCGGAGTATGGATGTAGATGTAGAATTCAACCATGCCTAGGCGGTCAACACCGCGTTTCGATCGCGTGCGCATTGTTACTTTGTGCCAGGAAGGGCTCTCAACAAGGGAAGTGTCCAGGCGTCTCGGAGTGAACCAAAGCGATGTTGTTCGGACATGGAGGAGATACAGAGAGAAAAGAACTGTCGAAGACATGCCGCGCTCAGGACGCCCAATGGCTACTACTGCAGTGGATGACCGCTCGGAGGAACCCTGACAGCAACGCCACCGTCTTGAATAATGCTTTTCGTGCCGACACAGGGAGTCGTGTTAAGACTCAAACTGTGCTGAAAAGGCTGCATGATTCTCAACTTTACTCCCTACGTCCATAGCGAGGACCATTTTTGCAACCACGGCACCATGCAGCGCGGTACAGATGGGCCCCACAACATGCCCAATGGACCGCTCAGAATTGGCATCACGTTCTCTTCATATACGAGTGGCACATACGCCTTTAACCAGACAGTTGTCAGGGATGTGTTTGGAGACAACCCGATCAGGCTGAGCGCCTTAGACACCATACTGCAACACTTGGTCTCCTCCATAGCGTAAATTCTGTAGTTTATCACAAAATTCTTGCTGACTTGAGCGAAGCCGGCCAATGAAAAATACTGAGTGTGACATGTGGCTGTTCTTAATTTTAACCATCGCTGTTTCCCTTCAGTCAATGGCTACTATGGTTATACAATAAAAAGGCATTGAAGGAACGTTAAGGGGAAGATAAATTCGTAGCCTCTTTAAACATGATGCTCCACCAGGAAAGGAGGTCGCTATTTCTTATTTTGAGGCACACATGCAGAGTTACTAATTTTCCGCAGTTTTTTCTGGTTCTGGGCCTGGAGGCCAAGAATCAAATCCGCGATTTGCACAGCTAGAGGAGGGCACGAAATTTTGCAAACTCCTGATAACAGTACAATTACGTTCTCCATTTTGTAACACAATAACTGCAATCTGCATACTTTAGAGAATACTCGAGACCAAGTGTAGTATTTTACAAGGGACACGCCCATACACTTTTGGCTGCCACAAGGAAACTTTCGTGCTGCGCATAAAGTGACAGACATGCTTTTCGCTTAATGGCTCTAATGGTACATACATTTCGACTGAGTTTCAGTTTTTGGCAGTATCGTCAAGTAGAAGAAGGTGTATTTAGCTGAATAACGAACGCTAACTTCACTTAACGAAGGTTTATTCAGCACTTGTACATACAAGAGAGTGGAACGAACTGCCTCTGGCCAGGACACATACGCTATATATACAGCTACAGAACATTCTAAGCACTACAGTTGGGAACCACGCGACCGCTACGGTCGCAGGCTCGAATCCTGCCTCAGGAATAGATGTGTGTGATATCCCTAGGTTAGTTAGGTTTAAGTAGTTCTAAGTTCTAGGGGACTGATGACCTCAGAAGATAAGTCCCATAGTGCTCAGAGCCATTTGAGCCAGAACATTCCAGTACAATGATTCTTGACATTTTTGGATACATCTGTAATGTACTGTAACCGCATATAGAAATTAGAATTTTACATTTCAGGTGAGTTTTGAACTCACGATCATCCATGCAACAGTCTAGTATCATAACCACTACACTACGGCAACTGTGCCACTCAGCTTTTTCTGCGACATTGCTCCCTCCTTAAGCGAACAGCGTCTCGGGGTTACGTCTGGGTATAAGTCATCGGTCCTGCATCCTCCGACTCCCGATGACTGATGTTCACCCTGGTGGTGATCTTCTTAGAAATTCCTGTGCCACTACGCTCTTCTTCACCTTTCCGCTTGTTGTCTGTCGCGGGAGCTTCGAATTTACCCTCGGCTGTAGGATCCTTTTATGGCTTCATTCTAAGGACGTCGACCGTACCTTTCGTCGTCTTGTGTCGGAGTAGAAATCTTCAACTTCATAAGTAACTTCAGGCAACTGTTTTACAACCTTCTAAGGTCCAAAGTAGCGCCTGAGGAGCTTCCCAGAGAGGCCAACCTTCCGAAAACGAGTGAAGATCCAGACGAGGTCACCAGGCAGGTAGACAACAGGGCAGTGGCTCGCGTCATACTTTCGGCGATAGTTTTCTTGAGCCTGCAGCGTGCGGACTCGAGCTAACTGCTGATGTTCCTCGGCTCTCGTTAACACCTGCCCGATGTAGTCCACATCATCAGTGTGTAACAGAAACACAGTATCCATCGTCGTCGTCACCTCACGCCCATGCACCAGGAAAAATGGCGTAAATCCTTTTGTGTCTTGTTTGGCGGTATTGTAGGCAAACGTCACGAAAGGTAGCACCTCATCCCAGTTTTTCTGCTCAACATTGGCGAACACTGATAGCATGTTGGCCAAGGTCTTAATAAGACGTTCAGTAAGCCAGTTAGATAGCGAATAGTAAGCAGTCGTCAGGTGATGAGTAATGTAGCACCAACGGTTTATCAATGTCTCAAGATTCCATTGAAAAACCTTCCTTCGATCCGTAATTAACGTCCTTAGAGCACCGTGTTTTAATACAATGTCTTCCACGCTGAATTTGGCTACCTCGAATGCTTCGGCTGTTTTCACGCTTTTGTAATGGCGTAGCTTTTCAGATAATCGGTTCAAACAATAATCCATCTATTGCCACTATCAGACGTTGGAAATCGTCGGAGGAGGTCAATCCCAACACGCTGGAAAGGCGTTTCGGCTGGTGGAATTGGTATGAGTCAGCCAGGAGGTTTCTCAGGAACTGCCTTCCTCCTTTGGGACACTCGACAGTGCTACACATAGTGACGGACACTCCTAAATAAACCTGGCTAGAAAAACCACTTGAGGATCATATCTTATATCTTTATAAACCCTAATTGTCCGGCCTCAGGTGTGTCATGGAATTACTGTAGAACTTCTAAGCGCATGTGTTTAGGAATCACTGGTAGCCAACTCTTTCTAAACGGATTAAAGTTTTTCTTGCAAATTAACCATTAACTACCTTAAATTGTCCTTTCACACCCTTTGACCGAGTTACGGCAAGCATAAATTGAGATATCCCTGCGTCGTTCTTCTGCTCAGCACAGAGATCCTGGAGTGCAGCGAGACAGTCACAATCTTCATCAAAGTCTTGATGGTCTTGCACAGGATTTCCTGAAAGACAGATGGCATCTTGTTGTTTTCTTCCCCTTTTGTACACTATGGTAATGTCATACTCTTGAAGACGTAGTACCCACCTGGTGAGTCGTCCTGTTGGACCCTTAAGACCTGTCAACCAACAAACTGAATGATGGTCTGTAACAACTGTGAATGTCCTTCCATAAAGATAATGTCGAAATTTGCACATGGCCCAGATCACAGCAGACATTCTCTTTCTGTAGTTGAGTAGTTCCTCTCGGTATTTGTGATTATCCTAGAAGCACAGGCTATAGGCTTCTCTTTTACATCCGAAATTTGCACCAGAACAGCAACGATCCCATAACTTCTGGCATCTGTGTGTAGTTCTGTAGCTGCTATCTCATCATACAGACAAAGTACAGGGTCAGTTGTCAAAGCTTTTCGCAGCACATCGAAAGAGTCTTGTTAAGCACCACCCCATATAAATTTACCGTCGGCTTTTAACAGCTCTTGGGGTGGCCTGGGTTTGATACGAAAGTCTTTGATAAAACGACGGTAACAAGAACAAAATCCGATGAATCTCACATCTCTAATACTTTTATGAATAGGAAATTCCGTTATAGATCTCACCTTTTCTGGGTCTGGCCGCACACCTTCGACTGACACATGGTGTCCCAGTATTCTGATGTCTTTTGCTACAAAGAGATACTTTCATGGATTAAGTTTCAGTCCGCCTTGTTGGAGACCCATAAGAACGGACATCAATCTTTTTACGTGTTCATAAAATGTCATTGAGAACATTATACAGTCATCTAAATAAGAAAGGCACATCGTTCACTTCATGTGACTTAGAAGATTATCCATCATCCGTTTAAAAGTTGCTGAGGCATCACGCTAACCAAACGGCATTACTTTAAACTCATAGAGGCCTCAGGGATGAGGAATGCAGTTTTCTCACGATCAGCCTCATCTACTTCGATTTGCCAGTATCCCGAGTACAAGTGCATGGTTGAGAAAAACTTAGCCCCCTTCAGGCAATCTAGTGTATCGTCGTTTCGTGGAAGGGGGTAAACGTCCTTTTTAGTTATCTTATTACGTTTCCTGTGTTCAATACAAAATCGCCAACTGCCATCCTTCTTCCTGACGAGAACCACTGGTGACGAACATGGGCTCTGCGAAGACTGAATGATGGCATTCTTCATCATTTTCTCTACCTCGTCGCGAATTATTCGACATTCCGTTGCTGGCGCACGGTATGCTCTTTAGCTTACTGTTTGATGGTCTCCAGTGCAAATCCGGTGCTTCACGTCGATTTGTCGAATTTGCCCTTCACCTGTGGATTGAAGCATTCAGAGAACTCTTGAAGAATGGCAAGAAGCTTCTTCTGTTGTTCCTTAGTGAGATCTGGTGCTAGTCGAATTAGAAGATCTTGTCTCGTAGTGGTAGCGCCAATTTCACCCACAGACTCGGCATGGGAGGTTTCTATGACGCTCAACTGTTCAGCAATTAACGGCTCAGCGTTTGCGACGTCTTGGAAGGATCTGCTGTTCTTGGTGATAGTTAACTATCCACAATTCACCGAATCCGTTGTTAAACGAGACGCGAGAGGCTGAGATAATTAAATTATTCTTCTGTGGTATGCTTCTCTTACATTCAACTACAAGATTCATCGGTTAATGCATGGCATGAAACATGACAGTTACCTTTCTATTTCTGACTGCAGAAACGATCACTTCATCCAGCACACATAGTCTCCACACACTTGGATTCGCAACTTCTTGTACACATTATCTTATATCGTCTAGCATTGTGTTCAAGCGACCACCGTCTACAATTGCCTGAGAAGCTTTCCAAAAGTCTCATCCGAGATTGACGTCATGACTGCACTCTATAAAGACGATGAATTCTAAGGGCTGTGTATGGTCTCTTATACCCACACGAATAACACATCTTCCTGTATGTTTTACATATTTCCTATTAGCCACCTTCAGCATAGATGTTTTGCTGTCGACGAATATGGTTTTCTGCGACTGGCAACGGTACATCTCCGAAATGACTGAATATGATACTCCAGAATCGACAATAGCTTCGGCTGGTCGGTCATCCATGAGGATATCGACGTAGTTTCCTATCATTTTTGTAGTGATCGAGGGTGGAGGATTTTTCTCTTCGGCGGTCCCACCTCCAAGGAATATCGCACCGTTTAGTTTTCCAGGTTGCTGTGGCTAGGTGATTGGCTGGAGCTTCTAAACGGTGATGGAGACCTTGATCGGCGTGTTGGGGAGCATCCTCTCCAACGGATAGATTGCGGCGATGGTGACCTACGACGTCCTGCACCCACATCTTGTTGTTCATCTTCGTCGTCCCGGAGTTGGCGTCGGCTAAGATCGTTCTACTGTCTTCTGGCGCGGGCGTCATCAGATATCCGCTGCCTTTCTCGAGAATAGTGCACATGTCCCGGTCGTCCGCAGTGGAAACATACTGGTTGGTTATCCTGAGTCCTCCAGATGTCATTCTTCCATGGTGCCCAAACAAGCTCCCCATGCGGCATTGTAGGAACGTAACTTCACCTAGGCCTCAACTTTTTCATCGCTTTAAAGGGAAATGAAGGACGAGAGATTGGGTTCAATGTCTGTTCCACTTTCTCCCATATGACCTCTTGAAGCGTCTCGTTTCTTTGCTCGCCGTTCAATCCAAGTGCCTTCTGAACTTCCTCTCTCACTATCTGACGACGAACGCTTGTGAAATCAGTTCCTTCCTTCATCACAGAAATCGACATTTGGAAGCCGTTCAAACTTCTTGATGTAACTCTTTCCTTGATGGATTGTCTCGGTATACTGGCAGCAACTTATGAATTTGTCTGCTGTCGAGACCTCCTTCAGGAGTAGGACTTGATACATGTCCTCAGCAACACCCTTCATGAGATGTGTAACCTTACCATCCTTCTTCATTCTAGGATCCACTATTTTACACAACTCCAAGACGACTGGAATGTAGGATGCTGTAGTTTCTCCTGGGCGTTGCGCGCTGCAGTTTATCTTCAGCCTTGCACTTCTGTCGTTGTGTGTCGCCGAAATACTTGCGCAGTTCCGCCTGGAATACTTCCCATCTTGTGAACTTCTCCTCGTTGTTCTCATATCATTGCTTGGCAGTGTCATCCAAGTAGAAAAATACGTTAGCCAGACACACGGTGTCATTCCATTTGTTAAATTTGGCTATACGCTCATGTGCCTTCAGCCACTTGTTTGTATTTTGGCCATCGTCACTAGAGAACCCGGAAGGATGTCTCATGTGGTGCCACAGAGTTGCTGTCATCATAACGTCCACTTCTTCTTATGTCTCCGATAGATTGCCATTTGTCGAATATGGCTCGAACTCGGGTTTCTCGCCACGTATCACAAATTACAATACCTGGCGCCTCCACAAGAATAACGTCACGCAGAAGAAGGTGCTATTAGATGAATGACAAGCACTAACTTCACTAAACAAAGGTTTATTCAGCACTTGCACATACAAGAGCGCGGAGCGAAGTGCCTCCGGCCAGAATACATACGGTATATGTACAGTTACAGAACATCCCAGTACAATGATTCTTGACATTTGTTGATACTTCTAGAATGTAAAAATTAAAATGTTTGAATTCAGGTGGATTTCGAACTCACAACCCTGCAGGCAACAGTCTAGTATCATAACCACTACATCACTGTGACTGCGCTACTCAGATTCTTCTGCGACAATATGATGGGGCAGATCGTTTCACGTGAGACCCAGTTCACGCTGTCCATGAGAAACTGCTCATGTGCAAACCCACACAAAACGTGCAGTCTGATATATTTCATACAGGAAAGCCGCAGACCATACATATGCTATCAAAGCTCAAAGGCTAATATCTGTACTAAAGATAGTACAAGATTTGTAAATGAAATGTTACATTCGAAGATGCTACGGGACAGAAAGAAGAATTGACGTACAGTTTGTCCGTATAAGTAGACACCATACAATATCAGTTCAGATTACTTTTACTGAATTAGTTGGCCATTTGAAGTGCACTGTATGATGAACGACAGGAAAATACCTTTTCTTTGTGACATACAAGATGTCACACTGTTTCCGTATAGGAAATTTTTGTTTAGCACGTTTTTTTTCAAACACAGCGTCGAAGCTTGTTCACAAGAACTTGTCGTGTTTTTCGCAAGGAACTTCTCCTTCCGCCAGTGAGATAGGGGGAAGGTGCGCAATCGAGGAAGGCTGACGGAATCGCCATGTGTGCGCTCTTAGCGACTTGGGTGTCGTGCCCCCGCCGATACCATCTTGCCCTAATGGGATCTGTTGCTCGATTTCCCCCCAGGCAGAGGCAGGGGACGCGCTGAAAGCTTGCCTCAGCGTCCGCACCAGCCGCTCCATCTCAAACGTCGCGCCGTATTGATTCCCGACTCCCAGAAACACGCCTCACTATCACCGACTCTTATTGAGATGTATTTACTTCCAACAGTCAGGTGCAGCACCCGAGAACAATTTCAACCATTTGAAACTTAAAAATATATCGGCAGTGTCCTGGAAACAGACTTACACACGTGATTGATCCATGACAATATGGAACAAGCAGTTCCGGTAGTGTAGTAAGATGGACAGATTAATGGATGATACTCTGAAAATTTATCGCTCATAGTCATTTTAAAGATGATAACTTCATGTTTATCGTGTCATAATGATAGCATACATTACTTAATTGCGTATAAAATCTCATACAAAATACATTATACCACATATTATCGATAGAAAACAGGAATAACAGTATAACGAACACAACAGAAACTTTAACTTTACTGTGCAGAAACGATATAATTTTAATCTTGATAGATACATCGAAAACCAACCTCCTGTCACACTAATATAAAAACTTCTTCTCTTGTGTGTGATATTTAAGAGAGTGCTAAAAACGTCTACTTTTAGTGTCTCTCTGACTGTAATAAGCGAGAAGCGCAGTGGTGGAGACACTAGGCACTATTATGGCTAATGATCGTCGTCCGCGCATTCACATTCAAGTTTTTCATCTTTCCCCAAATCGCTTCAGGTGACTCATTCTGTGGTCCCTTAATACCGTGGCGGATGTCTCCTTTCTCAACCTTCTCCAAGCACGTCGATGACAACAATATAGCGTTATATTTCTAACCTAGGCCGGCGTTCTGGAGCTTCCTCAGAATGCTAGCGACTATAACATAAAACTCAGTTTTCGTTTAACTGGGAGGATTAAATAATTTGTGTTTCACTATCCTAACAGCCAAAATTTTCGATTACCACTAACAACTATGGATTTGTGGTTATAACAGGGATTTCGCTTTCAGAATAGTATCATATCCGGTTCTATTACTAAAATGAGTATAAACATATAAAGAGTAAGCGCCTCTGCAGCGTACTTGACTGGTTGTTCCCCTCTACGGGCGCTCATGCGTATCCACAACAACACTAATGCGCCTTACATAAAAATATTCCACTCGAATGGGTCTTCGTCCTTCAGTACTCTGTGTAGCAATCAGTTCGCATTGGATTCCAATCTATTGTGTGCATTTAGCAGTGTTTTTATACACCTTAACATGTTACTTCCTAATGGAACGCAAGCATCAGACTGGAATTGAAAAACGAGCTCTGCATCAGGAAGTCTGTTCTCGAACGACAATAGAAATAAAAGTTGGTTTAGCTCAATCTACACTGGTGTGTAGGTACACTACCCGTCAAATGTTTTCAATCACCCATGCTAAAAACTGTATACCTTATTTCAACGTACGAACACAAACTGGATAAATCAACAAAATAAGTATTTTCTCTCTCTATCATTAAATACGCCATTATATGTTTTAGATTTCAGTCTTTTCAAAGTGTCCACCGTCGTCCTTCAGAACTGTTGCACAAACTCCTAGCTTTATGGAGATAATATTTTGTATGTTTCTGCCAATATTGCAGTGCAACACGTCTGTAATTTATTACATAGATCTACAACATTAGCTTACCTCAGTTCTCTGATCTCTTTGTCAATTTCATCCTGTAAGAGCTTAATGGGACTTAAGTTAGGTGGCTGACCTGGCCAAATCATATTCATCAGTTCTCTCCATTTCTCTTTTTTATTGACATACCCTCTGCATAACTTAAAACCATGTTTGGGATCGTTATCCTGCTACAGAATGAATCCAATACCAATAAGTCTCTTGCAACAAGGAAGTGCACTGTCGATCAGTATCCTGTGACACCCCTCCTTGATTAACGTTCCACTGAGTCTCAATAGACCACCAACTTTATCACTAGTAAAACATCCCTCACCATGACCAACCCTCCATCACGCTTCACTGTTGGCGTCACACACTGTCTCTACATACGTTCTCCACAAAAACGACGAAGTAACATTCGACGATGGCTTCCCAATAGTTCAATATCAGATTCGTTCGTGAACCTTGGACCATTGCTGTCCGTTCCAATTTTTATGTTTCTGTGCGCACTGCAAGCATTTCACTTTATCTTGTTTACATAATAAAGGTTGTTTCACCATTACGCAGCCCTTAAATCTTATTCCCGAAGAAGGCGTTGTGCTGTTGACACAGATATCGGAGTTGTTAGCATATTATTTACTTGATCGTGAATTTCAGACGCTGTACGAGTCCTCTAATTTTACCCTGTGCACATATTAACTGATCTTCCCTGTATGTTGTTAGTCGGGGTCTTCCAGATCGCGAAACAGTTGCATAGGCACCAGTCTGATTAATCGATTGCAATGTATACACCACTGTGGATTGGGCTACGCCTTTTGGTGGTACTGTCGTACTAGAATAGCCTTCCAGAGCTACAATTGCAGCACGTGTTTCAGTTCCAATATCCCGATCCCCTCCATTTAGGAGGTAATATGGTACGAACCTGATCGGATATATAAACACAGTGCTAGATGGCAGAAAACTTAATGTAAGCTAATGCGAACTGATTGCTACACAGACAGTAGAAGGAATGATGCCTATTCGAATGAAATCGTATTAGGTAAAGGTGAGTTTGTGCTGCTGTGGATTTTCATCGGCAACCTTCTTTGCGAACTACCTGTCAAACATATAACACAAGCAGTTACTCCTTACATACACTCCTGGAAATTGAAATACGAACACCGTGAATTCATTGTCCCAGGAACTTTATTGACACATTCCTGGGGTCAGATACACATGATCACACTGACAGAACCACAGGCACATAGACACAGGCAACAGAGCATGCACAATGTCGGCACTAGTACAGTGTATATCCACCTTTCGCAGCAATGCAGGCTGCTATTCTCCCATGGAGACGATCGTAGAGATGCTGGATGTAGTCCTGTGGAACGGCTTGCCATGCCATTTCCACCTGGCGCCTCAGTTGGACCAGCGTTCGTGCTGGACGTGCACTCCGCGTGAGACTACGCTTCATCCAGTCCCAAACATGCTCAATGGGGCACAGATCCGGAGATCTTGCTGGCCAGGGTAGTTGACTTACACCTTCTAGAGCACGTTGGGTGGCACGGGATACATGCGGACGTGCATTGTCCTGTTGGAACAGCAAGTTCCCTTGCCGGTCTAGGAATGGTAGAACGATGGGTTCGATGACGGTTTGGATGTACCGTGCACTATTCAGTGTCCCCTCGACGATCACCAAAGCTGTTCGGCCAGTGTAGGAGATCGCCCCCCATACCATGATGCCGGGTGTTGGCCCTGTGTGCCGCGGTCGTATGCAGTCCTGATTGTGGCGCTCACCTGCACGGCGCCAAACACGCATACGACCATCATTGGCACCAAGGCAGAAGCGACTCTCATCGCTGAAGAGGACACGTCTCTATTCGTCCCTCCATTCACGCCAGTCGCGACACCACTGGAGGCGGGCTGCACGATGTTGGGGCGTGAGCGGAACACGGCCTAACGGTGTGCGGGACCGTAGCCCAGCTTCATGGAGACGGTTGCGAATGGTCCTCGCCGATACCCCAGGAGCAACAGTGTCCCTAATTTGCTGGGAAGTGGCGGTGAAGTCCCCTACGGCACTGCGTAGGATCCTACGGTGTTGGTGTGCATCCGTGCGTCGCTGCGGTCCGGTCCCAGGTCGACGGGCACGTGCACCTTCCGCCGACCACTGGCGACATCATCGATGTACTGTGGAGACCTCACGCCCCACGTGTTGAGCAATTCGGCGGTACGTCCACCCGGCCTCCCGCAAGCCCACTATACGCCCTCGCTCAAAGTCCGTCAACTGCACATACGGTTCACGTCCACGCTGTCGCGGCATGCTACCAGTGTTAAAGACTGCGATGGAGCTCCGTATGCCACGGCAAACTGGCTGACACTGACGGCGGCGGTGCACAAATGCTGCGCAGCTAGCGCCATTCGACGGCCAACACCGCGGATCCTGGTGTGTCCGCTGTGCCGTGCGTGTGATCATCGCTTGTACAGCCCTCTCGCAGTGTCCGGAGCAAGTATGGTGGGTCTGACACACCGGTGTCAATGTGTTCTTTTTTCCATTTCCAGGAGTTTATTTATACCTTTTTATTATCAGAAAAAGGATACCATTCAATATTGAAACTGAAATCCCAGTTTTAACCACAAATCCATAGTCATGATGTGTGATCCAAAGCTTTTGACTGGTAGTATACATAGCATTATTCACGCAAACTGCGGAGAATACTTGAGTTTCGTTATATGGAAGACACCAAGTAACATTACATAGGGAAGATCAGTTCATATGTCTACAGCCTTGTCCTCACAGGACTCGTACGACACCTGAAATTCACAAGGGAGTAGATAGTATGTGAGTAGCTCCAGTCTCAGTCTCAACAGTGCAGCGCCGTCTTCGTGAACAAGATTTAAAGGGGTGCATAGCGGGCAAAAATCCTTTACTATGCAAACAAAGTAAGGTAAAACGATTGCAATTGGCACAGCAACATACAAACTTGACTTCAAAGTCTGCCCTATGTGGTCTATTTACTGCTTTTGAGTGGGACATACTGTTGGTTTGCTCATTCTGCATTGGCAGTTACGGTACATAGGGTTCCGCTTCTATTGTCACACTTACGATATGGATGATTTGAAAATAGACATAGGTGTCCGAAATAAGTAGCTATCAATAAATAAACTGAAGTGTCAAAGAAACAGGAATAGGCATGCGTATTTAAATACAGAGGCATGTAAATAGGCAGAATACGGCGCTCGGGTCAGCAACTCCTATATTAGAAAGCAAGTGTCAAGTGCAGTTGTGAGGCCGCTTTCTGCTGACACAAAGGCAGATTATCAAGATTTAAGTGAGTTTGAACGTGGTGTCGGCACACGAGCGATAGGACACAGCATCCCCGAGGTAGCGATGAAATGGCGATTTTGCCGTAAGACCATTTCACGAGTTTACCGTGAATATCAGAAATCCGCTAAAACATCAAATATCCGACATCACTGCAGCTGGAGAAAGATCCTGCAAGAACGGGACCAACGACTTGTGAAGAGAATCGTTCAATATGAGAAAAGGGAAACCCTTTAGCAAATTGCTGCAGATTTCAGTGCTGGGACAACGAAACATCATCGAAATGGGCTTCCAGAGCCGAAGGTCCGCTCGTGTACCCGTGATGACTGCTTAACACTTCGCCTGGGCCCGTCAACACAGACACTGGACTGCTGATGACTAGAAACATGTTGACTGGTCGGACGAGTCTTGTTTCAAGATTGTATCGAGCGGATAGACATATATGGGTATGAAGACAACCTCATGAATCCATGGATCCAGCATGTCAGCAGGGTACTGTTCAAGCTGATGGAGGCTCTGTAATGGTTTGGGACATGTGCAGTTTGAGTGATATGGGACCCCTGCTAAGTCTAGATACGACTCTGGCAGGTGACACGTACTTAAGCATCCTGTCTGATCACCTGCATCTGTTCATCTCCATTGTGCATTCTGAGAGACTTGGGCAATTCCAGCAGGAAAATTCTACATCCTGCACGGCCAGACTTGCTACAGAACGCCTACAGGAACATTCTTCTGAGTTTAAACACTTTCGCTGGCCAACAAACTCCCCAGTCATGGAAATTATTGAGCTTGTCTGAGACACCTTGCAACGTCCTGTTCAGAAGAGATCTCCACCCCATCATACTCTTATGGATTTATGGACAGCCCTGCACGATTCATGGCGTCAATTCCATCTAGCACAACTTCAGACATTAGTCGAGTCCAGGCCACATCGTGTCGCGGAACTTCTGCGTGCTCGCGGGAGCCCTTTCGATATTAGGCAGGTGCACCAGTATCTTTGGCTCTTCAGTGTAAAAAAAGATACTACTTAAGGCAACTTTGGACTAAGCTACAACTATTAATTCCAAATAAAATGAAGCCTGTTGCCACGGTATAAGGTGTTATTCAAGGACGAATTTAGTTTTGAACTACTGAGAAGCCATCGTCGAATGGACATTCGTCGACTTTGTGGAGAACGTATGAAGAGACACTGTGGAACAACGATGGAGGATGATGCAGTGTCGGTCATGGTGTAGAGATGTTTTACGAATGATAAAGTCAGTAATCTAATGAGAAATGATTTGGTCAAGACGGTTATCTGTCTTAAGTCCCACTGAATTCTTATGGGGTGAACTTGACAGAGAGAACAGAAAACTGAAGTCATGTAATGTTGGAGATCTACGGAACAATTTACAGACGTCTTAGACTGCAACTTCTGCAAAAACACTAGAAAACCTTATCCCCAGATTGCCAAGAGTTCGTAAAACTGTTCTGAGGGAAAAAGGTGGATACATAGACTGTATTGCATGTTGTGATTCAGGAAAAAATATTTATTTTGTTGGTCTATTTAATATGTAAGATGTATTTGTAGTTGAAGTAAAGTACACTCTAAGTAACAAAAAATACGCAATATGAGGGAATTACTCAGATGAAACGGAAATCGATAGTTGTGATGTACATGTGTAGACAAACAAATGATTAAAATATCAGAAAAATAAATAATTTATTCAAGGGAAAGAGCTTCACAAATTGAGCTACAGAGTATTGTGTTGGTCGTCCTCTGGCTCTCATGGAAGCGGTTATTCGGCTTGGAATTGGTTGACAGTGTTGTTGGATGTTCTTCTGAGGCATATCGTGCGAGATAAGTCCTCATTAAGCCGATGTTCCATGAAGGAGGCTGTTAACAGAAGATATACTGACATATACCGTCGTTCCCGCACATTCTTATGGGTCACTTATCACGGAATATGCGTTTTAGATTTTTACATTCTCATATTTCTGCTTTAAAATCAATCCCCGTCAAAGTATACTAAACTATCTTTAAAAATCTTCGTACCCGGAGTCGTTAGTTATCCAATCCGCTTGCTATTTTGGTATCTTAGCACTGTATGGCAGTATGCTGTTTATTTCAGTTACCTGGCACCATGATCTCAGATACCGTTAACTATTCGGCAAATGTATTTGCTTTGGCCTTCATATATAAAAACACTATAAATCGGTATTCTACTGGAATAGCGCAACATTATTCGACTAGGATACTGAAATAGACAGTCGTCTGCGAGTTGGGTCTACAATTGGAGAAAAATATCAGTTGCAGCGTCCTCCTCAGACACAAATAATAGACACGGCATTAACTGCAGAAGGATTGGGGTAGTGGGATGACCCTCCAAGTCAACAAACAGGTTTACCCACTCTGCTTTGGCCGTAGAGCTCACTCGAAATTAGCATTTGTTGCTCTGCGTTATTCAAAGCATTATCTGTTTAGTACTAGGTGACAGGTGACGAATTCCAAATACCGAATTCAAACCAAAAATATGTTAGGCAGTTATTCAAGTTCGAGAACCGAATATTCGTTTCCAGTGCGCACATTGCTATGAAGCAGTTTTCCAAGATTTTAGAAAACTGTTGGTATCAAAGCGACTTTTCTTAATAACATGTAGTAGATGTTGTAGTATGCATTAACACAGAGAATAATGTAGATATTTTGTACCCACAAGTGTCTATATAGCAATACTTAGCAAAGCAAGAAGTAAGACGAACTATAGTTTTGTGATTATCTTACTCTCGGCACATAACGTCAACGTGCTCGTGGGTAAATGATTGGTTTTCGCAATATCTCACCTCACATTCCATTGGCAAGCATGGTTCTGCGCGAGCCATATTACTTGTGTGACTCACAGTTCTCGCGTCTAACACGTCAAAAGTCTTCACATGCCAAAAGCAAATATCCCATGTTCGTGTCATCTGTGATAATTTTTTTTTCCAAACTGGCCATCATTCACAGGGAAACGTTTCATATCAGAAAATATCTTCATCTGTTGTATAAGTAACAGGGTTTTCGGGCAACTGAGATGTTACTGATTAACGTAATATTCTTCAATGGATATATTCAAAGGGCAGCAGTTGAAGCTATGAATGAGCTGAGAAGTATAGGAGAAATTAAAATTGCCAATGATATCGCCGCGTTAAGTGCAGAAGCAAATCAATTCAAGGCGATGCTGGCCCAGATGAAAACCACCCTCAGTTCTTCCTATAATAGGAAAATTAATAGAGTTAAAACAAAAATCATAGTGGGTGAGCGATCAAAACAATGTGACCCAATGCTCACTTAACAAAGAGCGACTGAAGACTGTCGAAAGATTTGCCTACCTGGTGAGTAAATCTGCATCAGACAGAAGGTTAAGAAATGATACTGCAAGCCGAATCACTAGATATATTTCGTGGGTTGTAACTCTCTTTTTTCTAAGCTAGCTACATTTTTGTCTCACTTTGATGAGCCAAAAATTTCATTATCTTGTAAAAAGTTACATAGAAAGTACTAAATATATTTCCTATAATCCATTCTTTAGGTCAAACTCATTTAGTTTCAACTAAGAAAAACTTAAATTAATATCATTTACTTAATAAAATTCTAAGAAATGAGAATCTCTCCTTATCATGTTCACTTATTACTAAAAAAATTTCTCACAAAAGGTGAACATAAGATAGTTAATATTATTTCCTAAAGAAAGGTGAATGTAAGAATAAAAATAAAAATATTTTCAGAAAAAAGGCGAACCTAAGAACATAGACAAAAACAGTTTTTATAAGTTCTATTCTTTACATAAAATGTATGTAATTCTTTCTTTTTGAGCAGCCATTAAATTTTTATAAACTGTTGATTTTTCATATTGCTTGAGTGCTTTCGTGACTAATCTTCTACCAAATTCGCAAATAACCTTACTTTGTGGTAGTCTCTTTTTACATTCTTTAGATACATTACAATATCCATCTATTCAATATGTATCCTAAAAAAATTCATTAATATTCCTTTTATCTAGACCGTCACCACTTCACTTTAGTTGTTTGCTATTGTCCACTTAAAAGATAAAACATTTAATTGGAAAAATAAAACTTTCATTAGTATCACAGAGTGAATTCCCTTTCGTAAAATTCATTATTTTCATTTTTAAATGTCTTCATTCTTCTATATTTCAGTTCATCTGTCCATCTTCAATTAACTGAAAATACCAGTCAGCAATTAATTAGGAATATCTATGTGGTAAAATTATCTCATACTCGTTACTTAGTTGCATACAAATTTTTATCTCCATAAATGGTATTTACGTATTCACATCCAGTAACATCGTATGAAACATCTATCTTTAACTCTCATATTTTTTTAATCTCTTTCCAGACATTTGCATTGTTCATCTTCTTGATTAGTTTCCATTTATGTGGAAAAAATTTAATACACAGTTTTACGATTTGTAATGTCTCTATGGTACTGTATCTCTTTTATTTTCCAAAATATGTCCTTTATCACCGTTTTGGCTGAAGGCTTTCTTGTTTAAATCAACTGTGCGTATTTCAGGTTTTTCACTTCGAATCATACAAATGTTCCTGTACTGATCTCTGTTTTTAAACAATCTTTGTAATCTTCTAAGCTTATTCTGTTTTTAGTAATACATTTCTTAACTCCTTTGGATTGATTCTGTATTTTATCATCAATTTTATATGCATACATATTTACTCATAAACCACAAAATTCTTCCATTGTTTGTCCATTGCATTTGTCTGTCAGTTTTACTAAAACTTTCTTATTTACTTGTGGAATATTGTGTGTATTATCTGTTGGATAATCACTTGTATCAAAGTAACCAATCATCGATTTGATGTCTTCGTAGAGATGTTCAGCTTTTGTACTATAGATATAACTGTCCATATCTTGATATCAGAACACAATGTTTTCTCCATATTTTCATACCCTTCTTCTATATGTCCTACCAGGTACAGAATTTGGCGGGTGCAAGATTCGGCAGGAGTAAAACGAACTTGTTCAGAAACATGTTTCATATCTATAGAGTCCCTCATGCGCTTCAAAAACAGTCCCTCACACGGATTGTACAAGTGGCAAATAAATCGTATAGGTCGTCAGTACTTTCTGGAGTCTGGTTCCTCACCGAGCTTCTGCACCGCCAACTTCCTGCTTTTCTCGACGTCTTGGGTAACATATAATTTTCGGAGCAATGGTTGAAGAGCCGCAGGACCCACATTTTGGCGTTCGGGTCAAAATAAATGATCTGCTCCGTGCGCATATCATTCACCTTAGCCGCTTTAGCTTTTATCATAGTATTAAGGCCGACCTTGAGTTATTTCATTGCGAAATGAACCTAGAGCGTATGGATTTACGATTGTAGGACCCTATTGATTCTTACAATTGATGTTTTGTATTGGACTTTCCATTCACGAAGAGCTGATGCGTCATTTGTTTGAATGTTACCTAAGCGGGCTGTCTATAGCATACGGGATCGCCCTTGAGCTTTATAATGAGGTTCCAGGCTATTTTGCTTCTGTTTCTCACGTCCATCCTCAGCAGAGTCTCACTGCATCTATGTTTCCTCGTTTCTTCCAGCGATCCCGTAAATGCAATACTGCAACTTACAGTTTCTTCATGAAATGGGTTTTTCTGGTACAGTTTCTCATATTTAGTGAGGCGTTCCATGGTACTTACTCATGCTTAACTTGTATACTTCTTTTTTTAAAGTCCTTCTTCAACCTTTCTTAGAGAAGGACTTTAAAATACTGTATTAACAAGTTCGAGTGTTATGTCTGGAACTTAAGTATTTTTGCTTAAGATTGCTTAGTACAGTGTCGATTATTTTCCTATCATCAAATAATTACTTAACAAGCTTTTCGGTTTGATAGTAACATCTAATTTTGATGCTTCCGACCCTAGTAAATAAGTATTACTAGCTAATCTCAACATTTTGGCAAAGTAGCAGACGAACAGCGTAGTCAACATTTCCTTAAATATTTTCTTTTCTGTTTTGATTAGTGTGTTACAGCCTCTGGATAAATGCGCTGAATACTTTATTTAATGTGAGTGATAAAAATGAAAATAAATACAGCTTTCAGAAACCTGCAGCATTTTTTATAGTTAATGTCATCTTTCAATGACAAATTTTACTGAGCAAACGTCTCCGAAACGCATCTGCGTAGGGGACAGTGTTGTACCCATAGGATAATGTACCTATGAACACATGATGTTTTTTGGTCGGTATTTCAGTCAAGTGGCTGTTTTAGAATCACATTAAATAATGCAAATTATAGCACTACGCAAGCAGTTACCGCCATTTATTACAGTGTTTGTTGTTCTTAGATATGATGGTGTATTATGTACAGTATTTGTAAACGTTTCCCGTTCCACACATTTAGGTGCTGTATAATGTATTAAAGCTATATGGAAGATATTTTTAATTTTTCAAGGACGAATTTTATGAGTAAAATGCTATATATTTCTAAAACAATTTATATAAGATGGGAACAATTAGGCCATACCTCGTCTGTGGTACATCATCTTGCAACTTCAAACAGAAAAAGATCTTTACCGTGGAACATGCAGTACTTACAAATGAAGTGAGATTCTTTACTATCGTAACAGATTTTTCCGTGTTGAAAACGGGAAGTTGTGTTAGTTAGCTTCAATTTCAAAATGTATCTAGCTTTTGATAACTCATTAGCTTAATCTGATTTCATTTACTCATTATTAGTGTGCAGTAAAAAAAAAAGAGATGGAGGATAAAATACGGTACTGACGAGATTTTCTCAGTTGCAACGATTTTAAATTTTACTTGAATATTTGTTCTAGATGCATGACCTTGCAGGGCCTTGGAACATGTTTTCACATTTGGGAAAACCTTAATTTTGCGGAGTAATATTTTTAATATCAGAAAAAAACTGCAGCGTATAAAAAATGACTATCATCATTTGCAAATGGAATAAGAAAATGTATCACACTTCTGTTACGGTGTGGAGAGTCTGAGATGTGTACCAAGGTAAATCACTCTCCTCTACTTGTAGGCCCAATTACAGCACACTTAAGTGGAAGGTTATGGCCATCATTCTTTTTATTCCGTTTCCTGCCATAGGAAAACAGTCTTATTGTAAATCTCATTAGAATATTAATACTGACATCCAGAGTGACATTAATTTACGAGAGAGGTACACAACTTTAAAAGATGAACCAGCAGATTAGCTTGGTGTCGATCAGACCGCCTATGGCCACTGAAGGAATAAGCGGACATAGTCTTGTGCATTGTAACAGTATTTAATTCCTCTTGGAGCAATCTATAACACGAACTAATACAAAAGAATGTTAACATCCTTAGCTTACCCTCCAGGCCTTTGGCGTGGTGAATAACACAGGTTTCCGTGATTTTCATAAATCGCTAAGGGGAAATGCTACTCTAATTACTACCTTGTTGAACCATCTTTGATGTACCCGGTGTCCGTAGTCGTTTGGTCGGTTGGTCTCCTCCCTACCCCTAGTAGGTTTCAGCAGCCGGAGGCACATGTATGTTGAAGAGAAACGTGGACCCCAAAAGGATCAGCTGCTGGATTCCGCGCTGAATTTCGTACTGGCAGCACTTTGAGATGTGATGTTGTCAGATGACAGCCAGTTTTTTCATTAGTAGATGGTAAGCAGCGAGCAACATGAAGTTCATCAGTTGAAGGCCATCATCTCGAGTACATCTTCGACTAATTCATAGACTGCGCTGGAGCATCTAGGACATAGATTCACTACAGTATCGTAATCACGTGATCCCAAAGATCAACTCATGACGAGAGCTGGAGTATTTAAAGGGAGCTAGCGTGAGACTATGCTCGTAGAGACCGCATGAGTCCTTCTTATTCTGTCGATAACTCGCTATGTGTTCCTGTGAAAGAGACAGAGTTCCTTGCAACATGCCTAACGAGATAACGAATATGCTTGTCTTGCGCCCTTTGGTCTTCTGTCTTAGTCTCCTTCCTTCTGAATGTGTATTCACACTGCGCATACAGTGTCGTAACGTATCGGCGACCTGACCCACCTGCAACAAACTTATACGCTTCCAGCTTCCGACGCTGTCTCTGGCATGATTTAAGTTTGCTTGTGGCAACGTGAATGAGTTTTAACAAACTTTTATGGTCTCTGTCGCTTTGGTATTCTGCACTGTAACAGTTTAAAGAAAAGTGAAATGCACGGAGAAGCGAGCTCTATCAGCAATTAGTTAGATTTTTAGAGTATTTATATATACGAAATTTATGGACCCATTGTTATTAAATAATACCGTTTCTAGCATCCTAACTTTTTAGTAATTGGGAGTCAGCTTGTACAGTGCGCATTACAGTTTTTGAAGGCAAATGATGTTGTCTATATTTTCTTGCCAGAGAATCGTCGGAGGAACTGCCATGATACTCACTGCCGTGCGCATGTTCATTAGCTGCTCGCTGTGATGCCACAGTGTTTCAGGTCTTCTCTAGTACGGAAACATGAATAAAATGTTGATTACGACCCAAGAAAGTATCCTACAGTCATTAAATGCTACTTACGTTTCTATGCCAGTTTCTGTACAGTGAGGCGACATCGAATGCAGGTGGCTATTGTTGCTCTTGGAAGTTATTCTCCAAACGCGGCGTTCCAACCCCTGGTTCTGAAGTATAAGTACAGCAGAAATTCAACTTCCATCAGTTAATTGGCCGTGCACTGAACTAAATATTTGATTTAATTTTCCTTGACCGTGTTCGGATTACTGTTACCCAGTATGTAAGCTACAATAAAATTTTTGTAGTCTTCTGATACGTAATTAGCAGATTTCGGTGTCGGGAGACTATCTTCAGTATACTCTCTTTCGGTTGTTCTGGTAAAAATGTTAACTTCACCGAAAATTGTCAAGGATAAAATCTATCTCTGGAGAGAGCAGCGCTGCAAATATTCTGTGTCTGAACAACCCGATTTTCTCAGATCATCAATCTCAAACAATTTTCACTTTCTGCACTAACATCAGTCAAAACGGAAAAATAATTTCCAATAATCTCTTGCAGAATAAGTAACTCACTGTATGCTTTTTAAATGAGGGATATAATAAAATAATTTTCACTCCTTACTAACTTTATTACAACGTAGTAATAATATAACAGGTCTTGACAGTAAGACGTAATCCAGAATACTGTTATTTATCTCATTACAAGGCACTCAATTAACACAACAGCTTTCAGTTATTTTTTCATTAGGTTTTTTTTCTTTATTTTTGTTTTTATTTTATTTATTATTATTATTATTATTATTATTATTATTATTATTTTGCAAGTAATTCAGTTGAGTGGAGAGAGTGGCTACAGTCTTCTGCAGGATGTTCAGAATGTTTACAGTCATTGAAAATGTTTGTTGGTATTTCGTATCCACGTTCTTCGTTGTTTCGACCGTTTTGTTAAAACTCTTCAACGGAGTTTTACTTTCTAAACGGTAAGTGGGTTATTAATTTCAGTACATTCCAGATATAGCGAGTCTTATGCCACATATTTTCCACTCAGATTGTGTTTATTTTCACCTTTGTTTGTAATCAACATGTATTATAAGTTTGAGAAATGCCATCATAAAACAACAAAAGATGCAGCCTTGGTAATAATCATTACTACCTACTAGCTGCGGTCTGCAACCATCATCTGGCAGACATATTTCAGCATTACAGCAAACGATCACATGGGAAATCGCATAACGACAGTGCTACCCACTTTACAACATTATTTTGAGAGTAATTCTAGTTTGAAATCTGACTTACTACTGGAACTGTTACTTGCATACGTCTATCCATAGAAGTACATTTAATGTTCCTGTCATGACAGATCCATCTCACATACAGTAATAGAAACCGAATTTGCGATTGTGTGTTTACGTTATGGAAGTTTTGATGGAAGCGTTTCCTGTGATACTAAAATGTATCTCCCAGATGATGCTCGAGTAACCGAGAATATTAGTTAATTAAGATTATTACCTAAGCAGTGGCTTACGGAGGTCTATGATGACGTTTTTCAAATACACTCAATCTGCGGAAAAACGTTTATCTCCTTTTTTAAATAGTCTACGTTTCTGGCATTTGTAACTTCCGCTCTTCTAAGCACTTTTTCTGCATATTTATTGTATAGCTTGTAGTGTTAGTAGTGCGCGGCCTTTGAGCAATTTATTTCGGATGCATTTCATTTTAAATCCTATGTGTTGTATGGTTATTATGATTGACCTCACTCAGTCATAATTCCCAGATGTGACAGAGTGGGAGGAAAAGAAAGAGAGAAAAAGAGCGAGAACGAGAGACAGCCAGAACTGTAATTCTGTAACCAGTAATTGTAATTTTCTGGCTGCCATAGTTCACCTTCATCACTTAATGCTTCTTATCGGATATTCGACGTGAGCGTCTGTGTAAACAAAGCTAAATTACGTAACAAGCTGGGTTCCAAAGCTTGCAGCGGGAAGCGGTATACAAAACCACGCGCTGGTATAAGCCCACTGTTAATGCTCACGTCTTAGTAATACCAATTAAACATTGTGCCAAGTTTGTGCCCTCTAACGGGGGTTGGACCTTTAGTGGGGAGCTGTCCTTGTATTTGCTCACTAAGTCGTCGTTCCCTTCCTTCCACGTCAAGGATTCCGAGCTGCTAATTACGGAACAACCTCCGCTTGGTATCGTGCGGATGTAGTTGCGGATGAAACTGTTACACAATTGCAACAGTGAAGATGTCTTCTCAAGAGATAACGAGCTACAGGAAGCGTATGGCTCCGAAAATCCTGTCACACTAACTTCAGGCGGTAGCAGCGTAATTTCACTGGGACACAATACAGCGTAGAAAACTTTTGATGTCCTGGTTTCGCCGTGGAACTATTTTTGGCAACCCTGAACTGTACTTTTACTCATTTGGGGAAGTTCTACAAAACGCTATGCCATCGACACGTTTTCGTACTGACTAATAGCTAACAGTCCTTCAGAAAAAGGAGAATACGTCTTCACAGCAGAGATACTAGACCAGAGAAGTCGATTAAATGTTGTCACGAAGAGACGATAAGCGGTGTGATGCTTTAATCGAAATCCCGAGAAAAATCTCGTGGGATGCTTGATTAAAAGCACGTGTTCATGTCAGAAGTCTGATCCTCTGTAATTAAACTTCTTCTAGCATCAACGAAGTATTCCAAGCGACAGGGAAAAGGGGTAGGAATTTCCGTTTTCAAGAATGGTCAGGTGACAGACGCACTACTAAAGCCTAATATCGATAGCATCATTTTGTTGTAGAATTATGAATTAGGGAATACATTGGACGTTCGCGTGTGACTTTCTGCGGAACAAAATTATCCTTCGTAGATGTCAACATTTTACACAGACAGCAACTTTGTGCCACCAGGCTGCTCTCTTCGTTCGTGAGATTCAGCAGACAGCATATGACAGTGCACAAGATGGTGGTGCGTTTGTTGACTTCAGATCGGTAAACGAAACAGTTGCGCAGCTTTACCCAGTGATCAAAATACGAAATTGCGTAATATCGGACCACCTTTGTGAACGGATGAAGGACTTCGTAGCAGAGAGAACTGATCGTTCTTTACATAGGGAAATCATCGAACGTAAAAATAACGTCAGACGCTCACAAGAGGTTTTATTATTGGACCATTACTTTTCTCAACACAGAATACATTAGTACTCTGCTGGGTAACGTCGGCAGCACCGTGAGGATGTCTTAGATGCTGCTAATGTGTACAGTGGTGGCTAAATGCTGCAGTGTGGTGTAGGAATACCTGGACACTGTCTACTCTTTATATATGGACAAGAAGTTGCGAATAACTAGGAGGAAGCATCCATTACAATGTAGCGCATTGTAGTGAAACTGCGTGCTTAGAGAATATCGTCTCAGTTGTATGACTGGATTCGTAATTTCCTATCAGAGAGGTCACAGTTCGTAGTAATTCACGAAAAGTCATTGAGTATAACATAAGTGATTTCTGGCGTCCCCCAAGGTTGTGTTACAGTCCTTCTGCTGTTCCTTATCTATATCAGCTATTTAGGAGACAATATGAGCAGCCGTCTTAGGCTGTTTGCGGTTGCTGCAGTCGTTTGTCGTCTAGTTGAGTCCTTAGAAGATCAAAACCAATTGCAAAAGGATTTAGAAAACATATCTGAATGGTACTAAAACTGGCAACTGACCCTAAATAATTAGACGTGCGATATCATCCACTTGAGTGCTAAACGGAAAACGTTAAACTTCGATCACATGATAAATCAGTCTAATCTAAAGGCCGTAAATTCGACTAAAAACCTAGGAATTACTAAAAATTTAAGTGGAAAGAACACGTAGAAAATGGTGTGGGAAAGGCAAACCAATGACAGCGTTTTATAGGCAGAACACTTACAAAATGTGAAAGATCTACTAAAGAGACTGCCTACACTATGAATATCCGTCCTCTTTTGGAGTAGTGCTACGCGGCCTGGGATCCTTACCAGAGAAGAATAACGGAGTACATCAAGAAAGTTCAACGAAGAGCAACACGTTTTGTGTTATGGGTGAGAGAGTCTCAAGGACATGATACAGGATTTTCGATGTACACCATTAAAACAAAGGCGCTTTAAAAAAATGGTTCAAATGGCTCTGAGCGCTATGGGACTCAGCATCTATCGTCATCAGTTCCCTAGAAATGGTTCAAATGGCTCTGAGCACTATGGGACTCAACTGCTGTGGTCATTAGTCCCCTAGAACTTACAACTACTTAAACCTAACTAACCTAAGGACAGCACTTAGCACCCAGTCATCAAAGGCGCTTTCTGTTGCAGCAGAATATTCTCATGAAATTTCAGTCACCAACTTTCTTCCCCGAATACGAAAATATTTTGTTGACGCCGACCGACATAGGGAAGGCTATAGTCGTGAAAAAATAATTGAAATCAGTGTTCACACGGAAAGACATAGGTGTTCGTATTTTCCGCGAACTGTTCGAGAGTGAATTAATGGGAATTATTGTGAAGGTGGTTCGATGACCCCTCTTCCAGGCACTTCCTCCCATATGCACAGAGTGATGTAAGGAAATTTAAAGCCGGATGACCAGGCAGAGATCTGGACCACGGTCCCTCAAAATGCGATTGCAGTGCTTTAAGCACTGCATCGACCAGCTCGGTTTTGTTGATGGAATTAAAATGGCAATCAAAAAGCAACACAATAACAAATTTTGAATAAAATTCCAGCATCAGTTAGACTTTTCATTTTATTTTAGAAACCACGACCAACTTCTGCCCCTAAGCCAGTGGGTATCGGGGGCGAGGCGTGCTAGTTACTGCTGTAGTCACCGATTACAGTTGGAGATAAGATGCTTTTTTTTACATTTAAGCGTTATTGGTATATATTTTCTCTACAATTTTGGGTGCGGGCATACTTCATACTGTTAACTCACTGCTGACCCCAGGTATTTAAGACATTAACGGCTGTCAGTGTAACGGGCGCCAGTTTGGAAGACCACAGCGGCTGGTCAGCTGTATGCTACACTCCTTTAACCTCCCAGAAACAACAATTAACGGTGTGCGCATGTTTCATTGCAAAGTCCATCCCTTCTCCCGCTTCCGCTAGAAAAAGAGGAGGAGGGCCGTGCAGCTGTTAAAAGGAATCTGATAATCGTGTAGTGCCTCCGATTCTCTATGTCTTCTAAAGACACGTGTGATATTCTGGCACATACTGCAGTGATTAAAGTGTTAAGATATTGATCAGGGTATATATTTTTGTGTTTCATAGTGTTTTAGTACATATTATTACCTATACATTATAGTTATACGGAAATGGTATATTTTTTACACATTTTAAATTAGTTTATCGGGAAGTGGGAGGTTGAGTTGAAGAAGTAATATGGACGAAGTAGTGGGTTTTCTAGATACAGACAAGTTACTGGAAACGTGCTCCGGAATGTCAGTGGAAACATTCATTCGGAGGACATAGTTTAGAGGCGAAAAGTGACGTGACCAAACAGGAACAGCCTACACCAAATCTTTCACAGTTAATTACAGTAACAAAATATTATGTCAGATATTTCCAAGAACCTTGGTACAGACATAAAAATGTAGTGTTGGCGACAGTGTTTTCTTACGATTTGCTGTGAGCCATAATGGAGTGAGTGACATGAAGAATTTCAACAACTTAAGAAAACGGCACGACGGTTCCAAGGACCATATTACATGTGTATGGTCACACATTAAATTTTACAGTATAATTCCATAATATGAAATGTTGAGATACATAAAGGACAAGTGAGGAGAAATTGACACATTGTCAGCTATTTAATTGATCTCACATGTCTCCTAACTGCACAAGGATTCCCTTTTAGAAGACACATTGGAACAGAGGACAGTGATAATTGTGGCAGTTATGATGAACTGTTACACTTAATGGCACAAAAAGATGACTGTTAGTCAAATCACTTGCTGACATCAACTATTTTTCAAGGTACCTCAAGTAACATACAGAATTACCTCATCTATTCCATTGCAGAAGTTATTTGTACAGAAATTTCGAAAGAACTAACAGAAAAGCCATTTGTAGCAATTATAATGGATGAAATGGTAGGTGTTTCAAGCTAGTCCCAAATTTCAACTTTTTTGCAATATGTATTATCCACTGGTGAAGTATGTGAGAGATTATTGTGATTTGGTGATGTCAGTGACAACGGAAGCGCTGCTAGCTTAGAGGAGAATCTGTTTTGCTGCATAAGTTAAACTGATTGTCTTAGAAAACTTGTAATTCACGCACACGATGGCAGTGTCGTCATGGCTGGGCAACACAATGTGGTTCAAAAACATGTGGGAGGGAAATACTCCTCAGTTCTCTTCGTACATTGCTATGCTCATAAACTTAATTTATGGCTGAAACTGTTGAACATATGCGGGAGTGCAAGATATTAATTTCTAGTTTTTCTTCTTTTCTCTCCAAATCGTCTATGAGTTCCAACGCTTTAGATAAGTTGATCAAACGATGGCCGGCCAGTGTGGCCGAGCGGTTCTAGGCGCTTCAGTCTGGAACGGCGAGACCGCTACGGCCGCAGGTTCAAATCCTGCCTCGGGCATTGATGTGTGTGATGTCCTTAGGTTAGTTAGGTTTAAGTAGTTCCAAGTTCTAGGCGACTGATGACCTCAGATGTTGGGTCCCATAGTGCTTAGAGCCATTTGAAACATTTGAACCATCAAACGATGTTTTACTTCAATACCCATCACCAGGTGCTTACGTAACAGCAGATTAAGCGACCTAGTGGCGATCTATAAGACAGAATTCCAGGAGCTTTTCAGGTCTGTGAAACATGGTCATATTTTTTGGGACAGTGAAACACTGCGTTTGCCAATGGTCTTTTCCTAACACTTAAACCATTTAGTTTTAATTTCTTGCTTAATTTTTTTTTTCGTGTACATTTCCTAAGCCAGCAACTATTTTCAAAATACTGTAAAGTAAGTTCTTTGTTTAAAGAAAGTTGGCTGGTTTGAGATAAAGGAGCTTGGCCATAAATTTGAAGACATTTGCTTTGAAACCGTGCCAGAAGAAAGCGATTATGAGCCACCAAGAAAGAAGCAATGGGGTGGCATAAATGACATAGAAACATTGTACTGTGCTTTGCTTTGTGAAATTGTTAATATTGTCGAATGTCAGTTCACTGACTGATATGCTGACTTGGATAATTTGGAATTTATTTCACTAATGAATTATGAAAATTATAGCCAATATACAGATAACTTCTCTGAGACTGCATTTAATTCCTTGAAGGTATCCTACTGTGGACATTTTAATATACCTCGATTAAGGACGGAACATTCGTTCTTTCTTTCTTGGGGTCTTGGTCCCGCTTCACTCGGGGTCGGCCATGTTTGTTCCAGATGGGTCGCCAGATGACCTTCCTGCCGCCAACCCGAGACCCCCGGGATGGAATAATATGCTCCTTCTGTCTGCATCTAGTGTAAACCATGGAATAGTATGAATGTTTTTCAAATGTCTGCGAATCATGTAACAGAGGGTAACGTGGGGGCCAGCACGGAATTCACCTTCGAGGATGTGAAAGACCTCCTAAAAACCACATCCAGGCTGGCTGACATAGGGGCCCACGTCGTTCATCCGCCAGGCGAATTCGACCCAAGGCCGGTGCGCCTACCGCAGTCCAGGAGCCAGCGAATTAGCGCTCTCGGCTACCTGGCGATTTATTGAGGACGGAACTATATGTGACATATTCTTCAGAAGAACTCCGCAACCAGCCAGTACTTAGAAGAAGTCAATATCTCACCACCTTGGGTTTCAGTGAAGCAGTACCTGAAGCATCAAAATTAATAAAATTAATTTTAACTATTTCTGCAACCAGTGCTTTGGCAGAAAGATCACTTTTGGCATTGGAGAGGATCAAAATGAATCTGCAAAATACACAGTGGGAAACGAAACTTGTCACCTTTCTTTTGTTCATTGAAGAACGACTGCACAGATCCGCAAAATAACAAGAGTCATTTTACGACTCCGTGATGGAACTTTTCGACAAGAAGGGTCGTGGAATTGACCTCAAATATAAATAAAACTGTGATTACAGGAATTTTTAATATGCCATCCTTTTTCATGTACATGCAATAACAGCTATTTTCTGAGTACCCGGTATCCCGCAACAGGTCTTACAAGGTTGGGCCTTGTAGTTTAACAGACGACAAACGACATTACTCAGTGCAACACTGGGGGGTGATACGACGCAACAACGTATAATCGTGAACAATAACATAATAGTAAAATTCACAGTAATAATTATTATTATAACAACAATACTGTTACTTAGATAACTGTAAACAATAACATAATAATAATAACGTTGACAATAATAATTACCGGTACAATAACAATAGTTTTGATTTCAACAATTTTTTAAAAGTGTTTAAAGTTACGAATACCTCACGCATCGGCACTGAAATGTATCCACAAAGTATGGAATAACTAAGTATAGCGAAATTAGTCAAATACACAAGAATGTAACAATAAGCATTATCAACATCACATATAATACTGGATAATGGCAGTAGGAACAGGTGGTGATTTTCAAAATGAAAAGATGAGCGCAAGTAATGCTTGGGTTTGTTTCAGAATCAATACTACAACTGCAGAACTTGCATTAAAATGCTCCACGTGCTGGACAAGAAACGAGAGGAATAGATTCTATTTCTGATAAAAATGTATACGGTATCGCTTCCAATACTGCGAGTGTGCTTTTTAGCAGCTCACCAGGGCCTAAGTCGTAGGAAGAGAAGCCTCTTGGGTATCTCAAAGAAAAGATGGAAGGCGCAATAAAACCTTTGTAGTGGCTATCGACATAGAATAGGGATCTGAAAGACTCTGGCGGATGATTAAAGAGGTGTCCTTTTTCTGGTGCAATTAAATTACAGTAGTGCTTGTTCATGTATCAATACAAATAAGAATACTAAATAGATCGCTAGCTATAAGTTGTGTGCTACTTTAGATCGAACTTGCTGGGAGCTGGAACTGGAATTACAAACAAATGTAGAACGTTAAATATAAAATCTAGAATTCCGCTTCACCAGTCTGTTAGTTACAAAGTCAACCAATAGTTTACCCACAATATGAACAGTGTTTCCTGCTTTCATTTCTGTTTCCTAATTGCTTTTATGCGATAATTTCTTTCGAAATCTGTCTAAACTTAGGCATATTGTGCAGTTATATTTAGTGTTGTAAGCTTTAATAATCTGTACGTATGAGCATCTTATCTTTCCTAAAAGCTATTAAAATTTGTGTACGGCCAAGTACTGCAGTCGTATGGACAGTCCAGTAAATGTACAAGGTGTAACTAAATTCCGTTCAAAGACTTCGAGCGCTGGTTCCTTAGACGAAAACAAGAAAAAAATGCCAACTGACCATGGGCTTTAAAATGCATAACTTAAGAGCTATGAGCACTTGTCCAATAGAAGAGATGTGTTTCAAAATAGCTAACATAAGCAAGTCCTTACTGCTCTTAAAGTAAGCATTTTAGGGTTTATATTTACCGGACATCTTTTTCTTGTTTTGGTCAACACTACCTCATCTCAGAAGACGGAAAGCAAAGACACTGCAGCCGGAGAGTCACGTTTCATAGTGTCGAAGATGAAGCAGTGCTCGCAGCTCTTACGATATGTGCTGTAGAGACCGTTTTTACGACACCTTTTTCTTATTGTGTTCTAAGGAACCTGTCCTCAGAGTCAGTGAAGAGAATTTACTTACACCCTGTATACAGCATAGGCTTTTTCCAAATATAACATTAACACACTTCTCCGCTTCATGTTAGGTAAGGCTCAGAATCGTAACACTACTCTGTGCCTCCATTCTCATAGGAAGAGCTGTATTCCAACTGCAGAAAGGAGATACTGTCAAGCGCATAAAAACTGCTATACACTACACCAAATGACAAGAACTTTTATATTTACGTACACCTATAATCTATTATGAAGCATACAGAGCAATGAACCCAACTTTTCACGTAAATAACACACCTCTGCCTTAATTAATGGTCTATTGCCACGTTGTGCAGTTTTATAACTATTTTTTAGAGGTGGGAGCGAGTGAGTGGATGTTTGTGATTATACGAGGGCTGTCCAGAAAGTAATGCACCGCATTTTTTTTCTGAGTCGAAAATATTGGTACTAGTGGGAAACGTTACGAAACGTAATATTTGAAGTCTACTGAGTGGGCGCGTGAAGTTTCCGTCACTTCCGACAGATAGCGTAGCTCCAAGACCGTTTCAAAATGGCGTCTGTAGGTGATGTATGTTACAATCAATGTGCCGTTATTGAATTTCTCACTGCAGAGAAAGAAACTGTGGGGAATATTCCCAAACTTTTGCGCAAAGACTATAGAGCAAGAGCTGTCGACAGACTATATTTATTCGCTGGGCACGAAGGCTGCCGTCATCAGAAGGCGTTTCGGCGGAACTCCACGGTTTGCAGCGGTCGGGGAGACCATCCAGGGCTGTCACACCCGGCATTTTGCAGCGAGCTGATGTTGTCATCCGCCATTAAAGGATGCCATTCGTGGAAAACAATATGAGGACGATGAGGAGGTCATTCACACACTGAAGCACTGCCTCCGCCACCAGGAAAAGGATTTGGTAACCATAAGGCATACACGCCGTTGTTTTGTGCTAGAGGAAGGCCATAGGGCAGGATGGAGATTACGTGGAAAAACAGTGTGAGTAGATAAAACACTATTCTTTTATGTGTGTAATTCTCAGTATTTTCAATAAAGAATTGTTGAGGGAAAATGTGCGGTGCATATTTTTCTCTCTTTTGATAAAACTGATCTACTTAAATTTGATACACCACTTCTTAACAGTAACTGTAGTTAATCATTCACCTCTCAAGATAACAACTGAAATAGCTGTTGAGATGTAAAAATGTAAATTAAGCTGTAGATTTTCATCCTCGTTTAAGTAATCTGTTACTGATAGACTGGTATGACTTTGAACATACATCATAGAAAAAAGTCTCAAACATCTTATTATCACAGAGCCAAACACGGCATTTAGGAACAAAAGTAAGACTTCAGCTACCACAAATATTTCGAAACTATCTTTTTCATTTCACATGGATTTCAGTTCATAATACAACTTCTTCTAAAAATTTCTGTCTTGTATTATTAAACTTCCCACCATTGTTACCATGCACGTTTTTTAATTTCCCACCAGAGCCATTTTGGACATTTTCGCGAATGCTATTCATAGGTTTAGGGTTTCCATTCCTATCAGTATAGTCGTTCACAACCCTAACAGTTTATATTCACGCTGTATCCTTTCCTGCACTATTCGCCTTTCCAAAATTAGGTGAAAGCACTGCTAGGATGTTCCCAAAAGAACTTATACAGGTAGACAGACATCGGTATCCACACTGTCAACAGAGTACATTTAAACGGAAGACTCAACTTTGAGGCTAAATATCAGAGAAGTGAAAGAGATATTGAGAAAGATTATATACACGTTAACGTCGGAATACTGATCAGGGACTGAAAGAAATTTCTAGAACGCTTTGGTCTTATCGTCAACTGAGTGGTAGGAATTGGATCGCAAGCTGTGATACGAGAATGATGGGGCAGGAATTCCACTATTTCATTTGAAAACAATTCATTGCGATTTATGGAAAATGTGAAAAACAGTAATTTGGATTGACAGATGGGGATCTGAACCGTTACCTGCCGAATTCATGACCCGTATATTAAAATTGATGCAAGTTGGTAATTCCCAATCCACAAAAGAAACAAATAAATTGACCAGTGAAAAGGCTGCAGTGGGAAACGTAACTATTATCATACTGAAAACTAAATGCCAGTGAGTTTTATGTATAGCCATGTAAGTAGATAACCTAAGGACATCACACACATCCATGCCCGAGGCAGTATTCGAACCTGCGACCGTAGCGGTCGCGCGGTTCCAGACTGTAGCACCTAGAACCGCTCGGTCACAACGGCCAGCTGGTAGATGCACCAACGACTTTCTTCGCTGGATTCCGAAAGATAAGGAAAGATCGAGAAGATGAACTAACGACATGTGGATAGGTGATGATATGTAACGTACACGAGCAACGTAGGTGCATGTAAATAACTACGTAACTTAGGAGAAACTGGAGGATGTATTTATAGAATATGGGATATGATATGGTTAATGACGATGATACGAGAGCTGTCAGCCAAAGTGGATCTAGCTGTAGGCGATAACTTCATAAAGAGATTAAAAGAAGAACTCTTCGGGGGTACATAAACCCTCCAAGGATTCAATCGTCTAACGTGATAATTGTGTTGCATCTTTATGATTAAATCATTATTGGTTGGGGACTACCTGACTCAAACTTTCTCTTTCAGTATTTCGTCGCAGTCGTCGAGTGACGAGTCGACCATGTCAGCAGTAACGTCTGTGCTTACCGAAGGATGGAAATATATAGGCGTACGCAGATGTGCCGCAGTACCAGAAGTCCTTTCCGCTCAGTCGACATCCGGTGCCACGTGTGCCAGAGAGCGAACGCGACTGTATTTTTCTCCTGGAACTCATATTACAAGGCGTGGAAGCCCCATAAGGGAGCGACGATTGCACGTATTGAAGGGGGAAGCGACTTTGAATGCGAGCCGGATATTTGTGGGCAGCGCGCGCGCCATTTCTACCCGCGACAGGTGGCGGTGACGCCGGCGCGCTGCTGGGGGACGCGAAAATGAGAAGAAAATTTAATCATCAAACCCTTGTCACGCGCACGACCCGCGGGCTGCCGTCTTATTTGTTTGTCTCTAACTTTCGGAAGAAATCAATTTATGTAATTATCCTCTAGGGAAGTACAGGCCGCAGTCAACTGGGGAGCGTTTCTTTTCCCAACTTCCTTTTCAAATTCATATTTTGATAGCTGCGCCGCTACTGAATGAACAGATTCTTATTAACACAAATCTGCGTTTTAACTGCTATTCGCTTCTTCTTAAAAAAGAATAAAATGATAAAGCAGCAGTTTGACAGTAGTAGAAGAATGAAGCATTAATGAAACCGTATGTCCATTCAGAGCGAATAATTTCTTCCACAAAATGTCAGAAGGGACAAGGTTACAATTTAAATGCGTTGACTAAATAAACTGCACTTCGAAAAACAAGGAAGTGCGCCAACAGTTAGCAGACGTAACTGTTAAAAGTTATAGCACTACGTATTCGACAGGAACTAAACGTCTATCGTATTCATCTGGGTCGTTCCGCCTTGATCAGTATCTCTATTAAACACTGGATCAAACATTTACTCTTGGAAAATTCGCTATCAGTTCAGACACGAAGTAGAAAGAGACGTAGTTAAGATGAGTGACGTGACGTCAAGGTTTCTTGTGATGAGCAGCTTGCAAATATAGTTCTGCTATTACATTTTCTAATTTTCATGGTTTTCTTAAATTATTAAATTTACACAGTACGTCTTCTTTAAATAACTCTATGATAATCGGACCCTAAAATCTAATGTCACTGTAGACATACATTTTCAGTAAAGTTTCTTATTCCTGCTATAAATTCCTTACATGGACGTAGTGTGGTACTGGATTGATATTATTTACGTCGATAATTGTGCAGAACCCAGACCCGTACATTCAGGCCTCCCCTGTGTTCACTCAGTCAATAAAATTCAAGCCTTTTTAGAAAAATGTATCCTCCTTATTCCACAGTAAGTCGGGAATCGGCCACTTTTCTTTATAATTTTTGCTTTTTCCACCACCCACGAGTGTGATTCACGTACCAGTACTTACCTTGAGATGAATTTCTTCAAGTTATATTTCATTTCCAGTAGACAGCAGGAGTCATTCCAAGAAGAGATAACTTTCAGTTTTTTTTCCCAAAGAGAAGTGGATCGCTGATTATTTGACGAATATGACAACAGTCATTTTCAGAAGGGAAGCTGCTTATGTTAGTGTAAGTGTTACCGTAATTTGTATAATAATCATACGGAGTGGATTGGGAAAAACGGTTACTTCCAGAAGAATGAAGAATTTTATTTACAAGAAGGAAGATATTTCACCTTTGAAGAATGAATTCCCTTTTAGTTTGCTAATAAGCGGGCAATTTTTACTGTCTCCAATAATGGACAACTATTGTGCTCAGCTTAAACATTTTTTTTATTTTCAAGAAACAAGAGCATTTTTGTATGTCAGAAAGTAGCCTTTCAAGACAAAAAATAAAGGTAAATAATGTGTGTTTTTGCGAATACCATATACAGGGTGTCGCAAATAATGTATACACTCTTTGAAACTGAACATCTCTTTAATGGAAGGGCTAAGAAATACAATTTTAGTGGTATTAGGGGCCTCATCGTCCGACTTGAGGGGGTAAATGTTCATACCGGTGTCCGTCCATCGCAATACGCCGTCGATAACGACTAACGACTGAGCGACATGCCAACTTTGTGGTTTCCAACGGAACAGCATCACAAGCTTGCTCAATTTGCTCTCTAAGATCCTCCAGTGTGTGTGGTCTCGCAGTGTAAACTGTGTTTTTGAGAGTACCCCACAGAAAGAAGTATAGAGGAGTTAAACATGGAGATTGAGCGGGATACTCCACACTCCCTCTTCGTCCAATCCATCTGGCAGGGAATCTACTATTGAGAAATTCCCTCACATCCAGATAAAACTGACGTGGCACCCCATTCTATTGAAAGTAATAATCTTCATTTCCAAACACAACGCTAAGACCAGGAGTTAACATTTCCAAGTACGAGCCGCCTGTTACAGTGTCGGCAAAGAAGTACGGCCCGATTAACCCTCTAGAAGACAGACATCAGACTGTTACTCCTGGTAGATTAACATGCCATTGGTCGGTTGCGAATGGATTCTCCCTGGCCCATTACAGGCAATTACGGTGGTTAATTGGTCCACCAAGTTTCATCTGAGCAAAGAATTAGATCTGGGAAACGATGCTCATCTTCACATCTGTTAATGAATCACTCAGAAAATTAACTTCGCCTATCAGGATCATCCTCGTTATAGGCATGGAGAAGTCTTGGAACGTAAGGCTTAAAGTTCTGAGACTGCAAAATTGTATGAATACTGCTTCTGCAGACCCCAGTCTAGTGAGAGCAGTGCCTCACAAATTTCTTCTTGGATCGTGTGTATGCCTCTCTCGTTGTCTGTTGAAATTCTCTTTCGTCCGCTATGTCCCTTCTTCATATCGTACACCGTTCCTTCGACTTCAGACTTATCTCTGATTCTTGTAATTGTTACTCTTGTCGGTGGTGGTGTTCCAAAATCAACTCTCCAACGTCCGCGTACCGCACTGACATTCTCTCTTTTCCTATAACACCCATTTCCGTTGTTCAATCGATATCGCTATGTTTGTTGACAATCCTGAAACAAAACAAGCTTTCTTATGTTTCTCACCGCCTTCTAAATTATTACCCATAAAAACTGTATTTCTGTCTCCTTTAATTGACTTGATATTCTGTTCAAAGAGTGTATAAATTATTTTGGGACACCCTATATATAATTCTAAATAGGGCTAATTTAGGGACGTTAAATGAAAAGGGGGATGTTTGAAGTAAATATGCCAAACAAAGTAAAACTTAGGCAAGGACTTCTTGGCCAGCAAAGAGTTTGATTTCCTGTGTACCTCAAGTTCATGACTTGCGTAGCTGATCTGACCTTATGAGATTACACAGGCAAAATAAAACGATGAATACTGATTACTAACAACAGATAATTTCGACGAGTTATCACACAAACTCAGTGGTATGGGAAACGTAAGGACTGATCTGGGGTTCATTGTTTTAAGTCAAATTGAATCACTTAATAAAATATGAATGTAAAAATCAGAGCATTGGAGCAAGGTACACTTAAGGAGCGTCCCCAAGTTTGAAATCGTGTCGAGTATCTGGAAAAACTGGGTTAATCATCAAAAATATGTCAATCTATTTACGACTGGCATGGATATTCACAAGGAAGGGCCATAAAGCTTCATACGTAAGCAGACAACTTGAAAAAAAGGATGATATAGTCTTAACAACCACTCATGGAATACAGTTAACTAAAGGGTCCGTTAACACAGACATTGGAACAGAAATGGTGGACACAGGGGAACTAACAGAAATATTGGTAGCCTCATGCTCGAAACCAACGAGAAATAGATGTGACGGGACAAAAACACTGTAAATAATTCGGACGTGTAAGCATAATCAAACTACACGGGGATCCTATGATTGAAGTTAAATCTCATAAACCATTACAATTAAGCCCTCTAGATTATAAGCAGCGAGAAAACAGGCGGATTCCATACCTTGTTTAGTGATAGAAAACGCATTTAAAATTCTGTAAACGAAAAAGGAAAAAGGATTCTTTGCGCATATCGTTCGTCGTTCTAAATTCAATTTCGCATGTTACAAAAGTGATTGTAGCATTACTAGGTGGGTATAACACAAGGGACACATCGCGTGAACTGTCCACCAAGGCTATGTCCAACATAAAGGAAAAAAAAAACAAGTCTTCAGTGAAATGTGCAAAAGGAAAGGGTCGCGTGGCTTTATACTTAAACAGTTCACGATGAATTTAGTTTGATCATGGTACAACATGGTAGTCTCACAGAGGAAAGTCCAAGGTGTGAAATACTTTTAATATTTTAAGAACTACGAAACTTCCGAATGGCTTATCTCAGTAAACCTCGCGAACAAATGAGCGTAGACCTATGAATTTTGAATTGCGTGACTCATGAGAGACTAAATGAAACAAACCTTAGATGTACATGGTTCGATTTTTAACCGACAAAACCCATCTTACTAACTGTGTTCTGCACGTATTAAATCAATGAAATCAAAAATATAAGGCCACCGTGAGACATAACTCCTCGAATTTCAATGCAAAAACTGTTATAACCTTGTAATTAAAACAAACTTCACTAACATTCTACGTATTTATTCTTCATATCTACATATTAACAGCACTCCGCCGCAAGAGAGCTCCGAATTATAGGGTATAACGTAGCGATGTGTAACAGAACTGTGCGTGTGAGAAACAGCGTGCTGTAATCGAGTTTAGAATTCGAAGAGTTCGTCCACACATGGAGCATCCTCCCTTCAGCATACCAACGATAGACCACACACGAGCGCTGTGACATCTGCAGTAATCCGACGCGTTGAATTCAGTGTCATCGATCATCCTGAAAGTGGTCCAGATTTGGGCCTATACAATTTTCATCTATTTCCAAATTATTTTTTTAAAAAAAGGAAATAAATAAATTTTCGATGACTTCACTTTGATGGTGATGAAGCCGTGCAAGCAGAGAGGAGGTTCGAATGGTTCAAATGGCCCTGAGCACTATGGGACTTAACATCTGAGGTCATCAGTCCCCTACAACTTAGAACTACTTAAACCTAACTAACCTAAGGACATCACGCACATCCATGCACAAGGCGGGATTCGAACCTGCGATCGTAGTGGTCATGCGGTTCCAGACTGTAGCGCCTAGAACCGCTTGGCTACACCGGCCAGCCAGAGAGGAGGTTGTGACTTCATCAGAAGAGTAAAATATTCTATAGTGATGGTTTCAACAAACTGTTCTCTCACTGGGAGGAATGTGTTGGTCACCAGTGTGACTATTTTGAGAAATACGTATGCGGACACGAAGAACAAGGATGTAGATATTAATATTTGTTGTATTTTAAAAAATTAAAGTCTTCACAGAAGGGACTCAAAGGCTATAATTTTCAGCGCACCCTAGTATGCCTACGAAACACTCTCCATCAAATTATACTGCTGAAAGAAATAGATCATCCTCCCCTCAATTTTGAAATAATTCAAACCACTGCCTAACTCCAAAATGTAACAGCAAGCTCTAGAGAGCACCACCATATACTCGTAAGTCGGGAACATAAGGGTTTGTCCATTGTGGATTATTAGAGGTCGCGTCATAACTGGGCTCTGAAGGGAGAACGGCCCCTTTACTTATTATTAACCAATGCTTAGAGGTGTTTTAGCGGAGACGGTAAATCAGGTCCGAAGACAGTTCTCTATTTTACTCGACTAGGAAGTTACTGTAAGGCTGGTAAATATCAGGCGGAGCGTATTTAGCTCTCCGTTTCCCCACGGAACTTTGAAACAAACTCATTCAAATATCCAGTTATTCAGATGGATGCAAAGGAACGGATATGGGCCAAATGAGTATAAATAAACATATTTTCCAATTCATTCTTCTTCCAGAGGCTTGTCACCAAGGTCAAAGTGTAACGTTCGGCTTTGTGAACATGACTGAAAGTTCTGTATTGACAATTCTTATGAAATGAGTCCGACAGTATCATTTTAAAGGTATAAGAGTATTCGAAGATGCATCGAAGAAATGGTTAATATTGGTGGCCACTTACAGGGAGATCACAGTTTCGATTCCCTGTACTCAATTCGTTTCAGTTTTGGAATGGTTCGAAACTGGGTCAAATCGCACAGGTGTGTTCGAGAAGTTGCTTGAATAACTGAATAGGATTTTTGAGGAGCGAACAGCTGACCTGGCAGTACTTCAAACGGGCTGCAGCAGGTTGGAAGTCAGACAGTAATTTGTTGTATGAAGAACCATGGCTGATGGAGAATATCTCGCTTGGTTCTGTGGTAGATACTCTTCCTGGTGCAGCAATGAACCATAATTTCATGGAATGTGTCGGCTATCTCATGTAGCGAGAACCTTGTGAAGAACGCCAGTTCACAATCTCCCTACAACTCTGGGGAAAGAGTCACGTCGCCAAAGCCAAGTTGGCAGGTGTGGCAGAGCAACTGTTTGACTCCCACCCACTGCTTGGCTCGCAAGTTACTGTTCCACTTTTGTCCGGTTCTCATGTGTTAGCGTCCTACAGCACATTGGAAATATCCCACTAAAATTATTCTATTTCGTTTTAAATGTTACTTCATAACAACCAGGGGAGCGGTGTGCTGTCCACACGCCCCTGCTATCCGCATCCTAAGCGGACGATGACAAGGTAGTCGAATGATCCCGATGGGCCACTTGTTGCATGAAGAGTGAGTGTTTCTTTTTTTTTTAATGCGAGCCGGAAATTGCACTAAAATTACGCAATTTCTTCTTAAACGTGAGCCTAAATTAACGCCGTTTCTCTTCTAATGCATGCTGGTACACATATAAAACGATGTAAACATTTTCTATAGCGCTCTCTCCTAATTCGAAACCAGCATAGAGCGCTGAAATGACTGTCAGCTGTGTTATGATCAACTCAGACAAGGGAGACAACTGTTTTGTCTTCAGCTGCACCTATTGTGATGTAATGTCATCCCTTCTGGCACTTCGAGTGCTATGCTGCTCACAGTACCAGGTCAATACATTTCATTGAAATTTAGTGTAGCGTATTTTATAAGCATGGAGAATGAGTGATGTTTGAGGAGCAGTTGTAGTAAGTGTGCTTTGTCTGAGTGGGCAGGCGCTCAGTTTAATAACTTACGTGCGATTTGAGCTGTTGTCACCATTCCTCATTTGATTTTATGCCTCTGAGTGGTAAACTATTAATTATAAATTTTAAATATATTTAACAGTTTAATTTAAATATGTAAAATTAATGTATTTAATTGACTAACCTTGTAAGTCAAAAGACATCAGTTAGATGGTGGTGAAAAAACCGAGTATATTAAAAAGTTTAGTATGAACGTTTTTTCTGCAGATGATCTGTTTATGATGTGTTAGGCAGGCCCTTTCCAGTAGATCTTTGGCGGAAAAAGTGAGAGGGGCTTTAGGCGATGCTCACCGATTTTGCTTACGAAACACCGAAACATTCGAAATACTTGCAAATTATTATGATCAGCTTCTTGATCATCCAAAACGAATCGCTAAGCAACAGTACTCAAACACGAATGATAATCTAGAAGATTTGCCTCTAACTATGAAAGAATCTGTAGAAGTTATTAAAACCTTTTACAGCTGTTGGAGAAAACTATTACGGCAGAACTTTTGAAATGATTTTACCAAAAATGAAAAAAACGATTTGACACGAATCTTTGAGAAAACTTATAAACATACTAACTCCCGCGAGACTGGTTGCGGTCTTGATACACTGATTGCCTAAGAAAGATAATAAACAAGGTGTTAACAAAAACAGAGGAATTTCTTTGCAACCAGTTGCATATAACACATTTTCCAAGATTGTACTAAACAGACCAGGAACAACACTGAAGAAAAATATTGCTAAACATCAAGGTAGTTTTAGAGGGGTAGATCATGTTCTGAACAAACATTTAGTCTAAAGACAATCGTTTGCCACAGATTACTGAATTCAAAATTTGTTGGTTGATTTACAGGTTCAAATTACTGCAACCATACGCCTTTTGTTTCATTATTAATATATTCAATTCAGCTACCATTAACACCTTTCCAAGTTAAATGGCTAGAATCCACCGCATAGTAGCACACTGGCAAAGTTTTGCATGTGCCGCCACTGTACAGTACTGTGTAAGTAAGAATGCACGATGATTTGTCTCCAGACAAAGAAAATGTGTTTCCGACGTGTTTCGAAAGTTGTTTCTAGTACGCTTCAGAGATATCGCTGGGAAGCCGTTACGTGTCCTAAATACAGTCTCGATTCCTCCCAATGCGATTTACATGTTTTTGGAGACCTGAAGAAAGACATTCGTGGCCGACTATTTGCTTCGGCCGAAAGGGCGCCCGCCTCGGTACAATAACGGCTCATCTGGCAACCCCGAACATTTTCCAATGTAGGCACTGGCCATCTTGTCTCACAGTGGAGAAAATGTATTAATAATTATAACGCTTACTTTAGAAATGACAAGTAGTGTATTTACATTTTTCCATCCGCCTCGTTTTCATTTGACTATTCCCCATACGCGGTCCTGTCACGTGAACGTAGTAACCACTCACAGATGGCAGGTATCACTGCTAGCAGTAGAGGGTATAAAAACTGTGTCGTGCGGACGAGGAAAGCAGTGAAGTCATTATCATAATAAGGGAAACGGAGCTATTTATCTAAAGTCCAAAAGGGCATGTCATTGCCTTTTGGCCCAAGAGTGGTAGTATTTCCGAAACGGCTAAGTTTGTAAACTGTTCCCGTGTCGCCGTGGTTGATGTATACCTTACATGGCAAAGTGGCGCTACACAAAGCTGGGTCCGAGGGAAATGTGGTGCACCACAGGCAATAGATGACAGGGGTGCACAACGTCTGCGAAAATGTGTACTGGAGAACAGACCCACTGCTGTTGAGCAACTGACCACCCAGATGAACCAAGGGACTAACATCAGTGTATCTATCTATTTATCGCTTGCGCCGGAGTCCCAAGTTTCTTCGCGGGGTTGGCGTGGATAAATCGGATTTGGCATGTAAATATGAAGGGGTGGCCGGATGCCCTTCCTGCCGCCACCCCACACCCCCCCCCCCCCACCCCCCAGCGCGGAATTAGAGTACTCCTTCTGTCTGCGTCTAGTGTGAATCATGGAAAATTGCCGATGTGTTTCGAATGTCTGTGAGTCGTCTAACTGAGGCGAGACGTGGGGACCAGCCCGGTATTCACCTATAGGGATGTGGAAAACCGCCTAAAACCACAGCCAGGCTGGCCGGCACATTGGCCCTCGTCGTTAATCCGGGTCCGGCGCGCTTACCCGAGTCCAGGAAGAGGCGCATTAGCACTCTCGGCTAACATGGCGGGTCAAACAAACACCAGTGTATACTCAGCGACTATTCTGATAACGTTCCTGTGTATGGGCCTCCGCGGCAGGCGCCTACTTTATGCAGCGATGCTGACTGCTGTTCATCAGCGACGAAAGCTGGAATTTGCACATCAGTATCGCAACTGGACGTCCGCCGAGTGGCATCTATCCTTGGGGACCATTTCCACTTCCACGTGCAGTTTATTTATCCTCAGCACAACGGTATCAACTAGCAAGGCAATACAACGTATCACGCAGCTTGCAGTGTACGTGCGTGTTTAGAAGAGCAGCAGTATCAGTTCACCATACTCCCCTGGCCACCGTATTATCCGAATTTCAACCCAGTCAAGAATCTCTAGGATCATCTTAGTCTGGTTTTACATCCCACGGATCCTCGGCCGAGAAACCTGGAATAGCTGGTCATGGCGCTGGAGTTGGCATGGTTCCACAACCCTGTCGGTACCTTTTTTAACCTCACTGAGTCTCTTCCCGCACTTCTTGCAACGGTATCGCTGTAAAAGGTGCCGGCCGGTGTGGCCGAGCTGTTCAGTCTGGAACCGCGCGACAGCTACGGTCGCAGGTTCGGATCCAGCCTCGGACATGGATGTGCGTGACGTCCTTAGTTAGGTTTAAGTAGTTCTAAGTTGTAGGGGACTGATGACCTAAGATGTTAAGTCTCATAGTGCTCAGAGCCATTTTTGAACCTGTAAAAGGTGGATATTCAGGCTCTTGCTAGATGGTCCGTTAATGTGACTGGATAGTGTAGTTAACTACGCGGCCACTGCGCTCATTGCCTGTGTTCTCTAGCTCCTCTGCTCTGGAGGTTATCAACTGTCGGTGCTAAGGCATGCTCTAAGCGAGGTCTGACCTTCTTTTTCTGACACACTTTCGAAAACGTTGTAGTCTCTATACGGAAAATTACTGCTTCCGCTTGTTAACGTAAAACCTCTTTTACACGAGTGACTTTTCTGGTCTCAATCAGATGCTCGTGGCAAATAAGACTACCGCTGCACAGTTGTCAGATTATCCATGTGCTGACACAGGTCTGTCATGAGTGGTCGTTTTTGTTTACACGAGGAAGTGAAAATTGTGTGTATTGTGAGTACTGTTGCTTTGTGGCTTGGAACAAGAATGGTGAATGTACGGTTGTGACGGATCGCCTTTTCTACAAGTAAATGCAGTAACAGATAGACAATTAACTGTGATACTAGAGTTTACTTATGACTCAAGAAAAATTTAAGGGGTGCCGAACGAAAGAGATGACCCACAATCTAGTGAGAATTAGTCTGATCACGATATCTGTCGTCGATTCAACCTCACTACATGCTGCCAACACGTAGTTCCATGTGAACTCCTATCTTTTAGCTATATAAATTGTTTTGCGTTAACATGTTACCTCAAGTGAAAGCAGTTCTATCTCACAGTAGTGACGTTTAAGTATTATAGTGAGGAAAAGAGATGAATTGTTCGACAGTATGTTAATAACAACGGTTACCCTTTTTTTTATAGCGATGCTGATTCAGATTTTGCGCCAGGAAATTCATTAGATGTTGAAAATATCGAAAGTGTGGCGTAACGTTATATTCCGATCCGTCTAACTCCAAAAACTTCAGGCATAGCATTTCTTAAAGTTTTGGAGGTAACATTTAGTGTTCGTGGTTCATAAGGTTCACATTAATACACTCGGCTGCTGTGTTAGTTCAGTCACTACGAAACAGCTGACAAGCTGACAATATTATTGTTTGACCAGTAGCGTAGTTTTTTTCCCCCCTTATGTTTCGCGTCCTTCGTATGACACACTCTGATATAGGCTATTTGCTTTCAAAACTTTTGCAGGCATTATTTCATGGAGACAGTCTTAACAACAATAATATACAATATAGGGTGAAGAAAAATTTGCGCACTTGGACTTCGCTATCGCGAAATACAAACACGTCTCCTACAAAATTTCTTCCTGCCCTTACTTCGTACAATCTGGCAAGATTGTAAGCACATGTGCGGTGACTATCTCTGTCAGCATGTAGGGAAGTGCTACGCAATTGGTTCAGTGTATACTGTTTTGGGTTAGCATACAAGAGGCTGAGGGTTCGATTGTCGGTGGAGACGTATTTACATTTATTTGCTAAATTTGTCGGCGTGGTACGTTACCTGACGTCTTACTTATCAGACGGCGATTAGAGTAGAACATCTACAAAACATTTGCACTTACGTAATGCGAACACAGAAATGGGGGTACAATCGTTTTCAGTGGTCATCTTTTAAAGTAACCTTTTGAACGTTGTAGTTGTGAATTTCTTCACGCCACTGCATGTACAAGACTCCAAACTTATTTTCTGTGTACCGTCCCCCAGTGATCCGATCATTTAGTACCAAGTACTATACTTGCCACGTCCATTGCAGTTCGTTAGGTCAATTACATTTCGTTAGGGCGCTATGTCACCAGTATGGCTAGGAACGTGCTTTGCAATTAATTTCCAAACTCGATTACCATTTGCATGTATTATCACCTTGGAACCATTAATTATAGCTCTCAACATTGCGTCTGATAAGGGCATGGATTTTAGTAAGCATCTCCATGAGTTACTATTATTATTATTACCAATGGAAATGTGGAAACATCACGTCCATTACCGTTAGGGGCACAGTGTGATTTGGAAACGAACATTTAACAATTAGCAATGTCGGGATAAGTCACGCAGAACAGAACCTATAAGAGAGGTGATGCGCATTATGTGGAACAACCCGCAACGACTAACGACGTGTTTATACTGTATGCGCTGTTTACCAGACAGCGACTAGTTGCCTGCGAAGCAACGCACCCGTGAGAGACTTCATGTACACATATTGCGTTTCCTTCTTGTGTTAATCTAAAACAGTATGCAATACGTAAGGCATACCCAAACGATGAATGTGTTTCGACGACTGAAGTTTCTGCTTCTGGAGAAAGATTCTCTCCTTCACCATCGTGTGACGGAATTCGTCTGAGGACTCGTCATACTCCTGCTACTGAAGAAATCATTGTGGAGGTTATACACCAAGAACCCCAGCCAAGTATATGAAGCATAACAAGACAGCTGCGTGTCTCGCAACACACGGTCGTTCATGCACTGCTCGAGCATGGTCTGCACCCCTGTCATTATTCGCTAACACAACGCCTGCATCCTGCAGACCGCCGTCTGAGGATGCAATTCTGTGAAACGTTCCAACAACAAGTGGTTCAAACGGCTCTGAGCAGTATGGGACTTAACATCTGAGGTCATCAGTCCCCTAGAACTTTGAACTACTTAAATCTAAGTAACCTAAGGACATCACACACATCCGTTCCCGAGGCGGGATTCGAACCTGCTACCGTATCGGTCACGCGGTTCCAGACTGAAGCGCGTAGAACCGTTCTGCCACACCGGCCGGCCCCCTGCACCTTCTGTGGCAGGTTTCGTCAATATTGTTCTACTTACTGTGTTTTTGTTCAATTTTTGGCTCTGTTCTTCTTCTTATAACTGCCATTTGAAATTTTGTTTTTCAGACTTCATAGGACTAGGAACTTAACATTTGTTTTTTGGTTGGTGTTGATTCGACAGTTGGCTACACCAACCAAAACATGACATCAAAACAAGTGTTAATTTCTAGTGTGTAATGCTGCTAAGCGTTGGCTGCTTATGTAGAGTTCTTGCGTCATGTTAGCAGTGGCAGGAGAAAATGTATATGCAGGTGCAGAGACAGGTGAAAGTGGCCGAGTCGGTAGGGTATAATGACTGTAACGCTGTAGCCAGGCCGACTGTGGCAGCTGAGACAGAAAATGACGCCCATTGTAGCCCGCATAGTGGGCCGCTGCGACAGACATGTGGCTCCACGGTGCCTATTTTGAGCGCACTGTCTCATGGAAAACTTATGTGGCTGCCTTCAGTGTCCGTGCACTGGCCGAAGCAGCCAGATCTTTCTTACATCCTGAAACGAATTTCATGGTAACTTCAGAACTTTAGACGGCTTGTAGGACTCGGGCGAATTTCCATTTCTAAATGGAGGTACAATGTGTCTTCAATTTTATAGTCATCTCCTTTTGGCACAGTATTTTATAAATTACAATATGCGTTTATTATGACAGTTGCGACAAATACGTCTAGAACATCAACTGGGGGATGAAAAATTCTCCGTTCTTTATTCATTTGCCAGAATTAATTCTATAAAGCGCTTAGTCAGAGACAGTCGGTTTTTAAAGGCTCTTTTATTGTTTGTTAAACTGCTTCCTCCATGAGGACGCATTGATGTTTCAGATATATCAAATGCCTCGCCTCTGACATTGACGCACGGCATCGGTACTCCCTTGCTTGATACGGAGCTTTTATCCAATATTTGAAATTTTTCCCAACGAGACTTCCGTTTAAAATTTACTGTAAGAAATAGATGAGTTACTATATTTTCTGTATACCCCAACATTTATGTAAGTGAACTCGTAATCCGCAGCTCATAAAGCAAGTTACATGATAGAAAAATAATTTTTATCATTGTAGTAAAGTACGTCTGTTATGAGAAAGAAAGCATTACACATATCACGCCCATCTCGCTTGGCTGGTTGGACACTACGAAATTGGCTGCTTAACATTGGGGCTACCTAGTGCGTTATAACCCAAACTACTGAGGCCGTCCTCCTATGAGCACTTTTATGTTTTATTTCAAAAAATGGTTCAAATGGCTCTGAGCACCATGGGACTTAACATCTATGGTCATCAGTCCCCTAGAACTTAGAACTACTTAAACCTAACTAACCCAAGGACATCACACAACACCCAGCCATCACGAGGCAGAGAAAGTCCCTGACCCACCCGGGAATCGAACCCGGAAGCCCGGGCGTGGGAAGCGAGAACGCTACCGCACGACCACGAGATGCGGGCTATGTTTTATTTGTTACACTGTAAATCAAGTAAAGCCGTGCTCAACTTTAAGGCTGTCTGCGGTACTGCAGTGCTTTACGAGGCATGTTTGTGTACCTTTGACTTTCTCCCATTCCTGGCAGGATCCCTGCAGGATCTACATTTCAACATGTACTCCGAAATAAGGTGTAGCTTATTTTGACATTACCGTATTTGTTATAGGTTTAGGAGCGTTAAGAACAGGGAAAATCATGAGACCAAACACAGATTGGACCCTAAGCCAAATTTTTTTTGTCCAGAACGTAAGCCACTGAGCCACAAAGGCACGTTTCAGGACAAACCACTACTAAATTAATTATGAAACAGAAACTGCACTGAGCCAAGGAAACAAATACTAATTCGGAACAAGAAATAGATAGTGACATATAATGGCATTATATGTTATTCGTTATTTAAGTTAGAGATAATTTACTGGCACATAAATTTGTTTGAATGATCCACTTATTCGAATAATTATCCAGACAGAAATCTATTCAAATAATATAATCTCTTTTCACCTCTACACCTTACGCTTTCTTTCAATTTCTGATTGTATTAGCAAATCAAAGAGTCCTAGTAGTACACTCGCTAAATTTATACAGAAGAAGTTGACTATTATAGTCTGTTGTCCCACTCTCAAAGTAAATCTTTTTAATTTCTTCTGTTCAAAACATGTCTAAACGCCAGTGCCAGATTAGCAGTTGAATGAAAGTAAGCACTAATTTATAAGCTACTATTTCACGGAAATATTCAGTTCCCCAATTCAAACAACGAATTTTAATAACATAATTTTCGATTACCACTTTAATTTTCGTTATACTATAGAAGCACTTGGTGAAGCTCAGGTATACAGCGCATATCTCCTCCGCAGAAAACAAGGAAAATAAACACATAAAAAGAAATTCTAAACGCATCTGATGTCGTACGAAGCACACTACTGCTGCTACGTTGTGTCGAAGTTGTATAGATACAGTCTACGTTCTCTTACCTGCATGGCAAGGCCATGTGGCTGTTGCACGTCACTTCATGAATGATTGTTCCGTGATACCGAATGAGTGAACTGCCATCGCCGGCCTCTGTGGCCAAGCGGTTATAGGCGCTTCAGTCCGGAACCACGCGGCTGCTACGGTCGCAGGTTCGAATGTTGCCTCGGGCATGGATGTGTGTGATGCCCTTAGGTTAGTTAGGTTGAAGTTGTTCTAAGTCTAGGGGACTGATGACCTCAGATGTTAAGTCCCATAGTGCTTAGAGCCATTTGAACGATTTGAACTGCCAGCCACGTGCTTCCGTGTGCACCTGCATAGGGCGTGATGTAGACGAGCGCTACTCTTGTGGATTTGCCAAGCAACTGCACTGCTCAAGTAGATATCACGTTCACTACGACATCAACGTATGGGCTAGAATATTGGGAGACAGGGGTATGGGTCCCTACTTGTTGCAATACTGGCTGAGATCACAAAGGTATCATGCATTCTTCTCAAACTATTTGCCTGACGCACTGGAAGATGTTCCACTTCATGTTTGGCAAAGGGTATGTTTCCAACATGATGGTCCCCCTTCACACTTCGGAATTAATTTGAGATGGTATTTAGACAGAACATTTCCTGGGGACAGCTCCGACAGGGAAGTCCGGTTGTATTTGTGTTCACTTGACCTGAATGCTGTTTATTTCTTCCTGTGGGGACATTTGAAGGAGCACGTGTATTCTACGCCGCTGACACACGTGTTAGAACTGATGGTGTGTGTTCATGCTGCTCTTGTACCTGTGGATGTAGCCACGTTGCGAAGAGTCCAAAGCTGTGGGACTCAGCGGATCAAGCCAAATTAGTACGTCAATAACTTGAGCATCTCCTCTAAAAACAATATAATCTTTTGCAAACGTCATGGAATCATTAATATGGACATTATTATTGTCAATGGTTGCTAATCTGTTCCATATGAGTAGATGTACTGCAAGTAGTATAAATGACTAGTAGATTTTGAGTTATTTAGCTGTACTACCATCTTCAGCATCTCGAAATTTATATTGTTTTTTGTAGTTCTGTTATATGACTGGTCATTCGTTTCAAATGTCTATCTCTTGACTTGTCTGACCACGTTTTTGTTATGTTCACGGTTGCAAAACACTGTACTATTTAGATGTCAGATCGTGTGGCTCAAGATACGGTGTATACTACATTACTAAATGACAGAGTGAATCTAGCAAATAAAAACAAATACGCCTCGACCCAGAATCGAATCCTAGATCTCCTGCTGCCTAACCCAAATGATTGTCCACTGCACTAACTGCAAACCACTAACGCTGAATGCTGCAGAGGAAGTTATCGTACATGTGATAATCGTGTTGCTGGCTTCCCAATTTTTAACGTCCATTCACTGCCGGAAACATGCGCCGGACGAAATTTTGTGACAGACATTTTTGTATTGCCAAACGCAGCTCGCATAGTGCCTTGTTGACAACTTCGGTCCATGGCTTCGTGTAGTCTGCGCCACAGTCAAGCCCTACTATCAGTTCCCACCAACTGAGATCAGGGGTTTTCCAGTAGTCTAGGGCACAGCCGATACGGTCACGAGCCCAGGAGGAGCGATGTCGTGCTGATTGCAAAGGCACTCGCGTCATTCGTCTGATGTCAATGCCCATTAACACCATATTTCACCGCATTTTCCGGACGTATATGTTTGTCGTGAGTCCCACATTGATTTCTGCGAATATTACACGTGCTACTTCTTGTCTGTTGGCAGCGACAGTCTACGCAAACACCGCTGCTCTTAGTCGTTCAGTTGAAGATCGTCAAACACTATCTTCCCCATAGTGAGATGTAATTATTGAAATGTGATATTCTAGACACACTATTGACAGTGTGGATCGCGGAATATTTGGTTATCTCACGATGTACAAAACGAAATCTTTCGAACAACAGTAGGAACTGACGCAACTTTGTTAGGCATTATCTTCTGGTCCCGCTTAGAAGCAAGAGAGTTCGTAAAGGTTTCATATTCCTATAATTCTTCCTGTGTGATTTAACCCATGTTCGTATGAATATTGTTATTAGTTTCTTAGAATACTTGTGGTTCGTAGCTTGGTTACGTATAGGAAATCAGTGATACAATTTGATGTGTAATACGAACTGCAATGTTTATAGTAATTTGGAAGATATTTAATGACTTGAGATTATGGCTTTCAACATGATCGGCATTTCCTCCACGTCTAGTATTCTCCCATATGATAAGGGTTTCACTTCATACTCCTTTAAATGGTGTGAAACCGTGAAAAAATTTCGAATAATGCACACGGACACAAGAGCAGCTGCCAGATGCTATTAAAGCTTGCAGGGATGGGGAATCTGTAAGGCCAGTGCAAAAGAAAAGGGAATTCCTTTCAGTAACCTGGTGGAGAGAATAAAGACTTTAATGCTGGAGGCCCCTAGAATTGATCGCAAATTGGTGTTCACTGTCCAGCAGACGAAAGTAATTGCAGAATATATTAAGAAGTTTGCAGAAGCATCAGTTCTCAGGGTCTTAGAAGACTTACCTATCGATTTGCAGAATGGTCGAAATATTTCACACGACCTGGTTGCGTGTGTGGCTGGTTCAAATGGTTCAAATGGCTCTGAGCACTATGGGACTTAACATCTGTGGTCATCAGTCCCCTAGAACTTAGAACTACTTAAACCTAACTAACCTAAGGACATCACACACATCCATGCCCGAGGCAGGATTCGAACCTGCGGCCGTAGCAGTCCCGCGGTTCCGGACTGAGCGCCTGAACCGCTAGACCACCTCGGCCGGCGCGTGTGTGGCTGGTACAGACTGTTTATAGATTCTTCTGAAGATCGATCTCACCATTTTTGTAAGGAAGCTAGAATAAATTAGAATGAGCTGTGTTCTTGAAAAAGGAGGTGTCCACATTCTACGATACTCTTGCTGAAAAATCAAATAACTCAAATGACACTCCGGATCCAACAGCAAAAGCAACAGCAAAAGAAATTCATTTGCAGAAGTATCTCAAATTCTATACCCTAGCTACGCCACGAAGACAGAAACGGCAGCACTCTCTACCCCTAATTGATTCCCCCATGAAGAAATTTCTTGAAGAAAAAAGAGCAAACAAGGCGGGGAAGGTAATCAAAGAGAAACATAGGTCATTCAGGAGAGGAAACGAATCCTTCAGCAGAAAATTGTAGGTCTCAGGTGGAATTTAGCGGCTGCGATTGATGACAACTGCAAACTAAGTAAGAAAAATTCGCTTATTCAAATTTCTCCACATGAAATTTTTGTGAATATCGTATTCATTACAACTAATAATACTTAATTTAAATATGATTCTGCAAACATTCTTCTTGATTTGAGAGTTTCTTTCCTTCATTATAGTGTTATATTTGTGTTCTTCTACGTTCGCTGCCATGTAACAGTTAATCGTTAAACTGAATTCCATAAAGCTTTCGCTGACCGTTATTACCACGGTCTGTTGGTATTGTCGGTCATAGCAGTATTTTTATTTGATTCACTTTGTAAGCAAAATATAATACATACAAGTGCAGAACAACATTGTTCCTAAATTTGTTCTCGTTTATTTCAATGAGTATTAATAAATAAGCACTCAGGTTTTGAAATTCTAACTTTAATTTTTATACATAAATAAAAGCAAAACAAGTCCTAACCTGTTTTTTTTAACGTAAGGGTATATATGGTGAGTCACTAACTATTGCCACCAAGAATAACTCAGGGAGTATGATAGTAGCCGAAAAGTTTGTGGGACAAAAGTTGCATCATAGGACAACTGGGGCCATAATGTGAAGTTGGTTTTTTGTTGCTGGGTGGGGTCGCTTCTGAGATATGAAGGACAACTTTCTTTTTTGAAATGGGATGCTATAGTTTTGTGCTTATTTTCTGACAGCAGCTATCGAGACGGTGATGTATAATAGTATAATAGTAAGGTCTTTGAAGGTCAACAATGGTCACAAAGGTGGCATGAACGTCCCTTTACAGAAGGCGTTCGAAGTGGTAATCATCAATATCACTGCAATGCTGCAACCCTCTTATTATTGATTGTGTAGTATGCCTTATCACTTCGGCAAATGGTGCAAATAGTATATACCCTTACGTTAAAGATAACAGGTTAGAACTATTTTTCCTTTTATATTCAACAATATCTGTTCCAGTGGGCCCACAGCATGCATGACGTCGAAGGACGACAAACTTTATTTTGGTAAAGGCTTCAGGTGCACTACAGGTTTATTGACTCGTAGTGATCACTAAGTTACACGACGTGAGATCTACTTTTGGTACAGATTTCTGCTGCACTACTGATTTATTTACTCATAATGATTAAATAGGTCAATAGCTTAGCAGAAACCCCATACCAAAATTAAAATATTTTTACTCCCTTTTATTTCATTAAGAAGTTGGCGTGTATTTGTGTTTGGCAATTAGCGCAGCCTACATGTAGTGTAAGAGAGATAGGTAGCATGAGACAGATCAAATATCAAGTGAATGCAAACTTCAAGCCTTTCATTATGGAATAGAGGTAGAGAGGAAAATCCTTTCACCTTAAAGTTTGGAAGAAGAAATAATGGACCACAGCCTAGCAATCAAATAAATTTTTATTTGCTGTCAATATCCTGTAAATAATTACTATTTTAAATGCCTCTAAGGGAGAAATGTATATTCAATATCGTTTCATTAACGCAGCGACCGTTTTATTAACTCTGTCATTATGCTTACCAATAACTCATTTACTTTCTATACGCGTGTTTTACACATTATAAACTGTTTATTTGTGTACGAAGTTCTAATTTTCTAGTATCCTATGTTCAATGCAAAACAAATGATGCGTGGAAATTCGGAAACACTTGGTGTATCGGTGCATCAGTTCAGTCACTGTAAAACTTTAATGTTTCTGTGTGCTTTGTACTGTAGTAGTGTTTTGTAGAAGAACATTCAGCGGCCATTTGCTAATGTTCCAATTTTGCTTGTATATGTCGTCTCCAGTAAACCAGTCACGGATGTAACATAGTGGGAGTCACATTTCCTCTCAAGAATTTACAAGATACTTTCTGACGAAGACAATATTATGGCCAATGTTAAAGTATACCATTTTCTAGGGCTTATTATTTTGACCCATACACATTGTTGTCTTCCAGACACATACATCCGTCGAGTTGGTTCCTAAAATATAGTTGTACCCCAATCCTGTTCGCATAACGAAATACAAAATAAGTTACATGTGGCTAAAACATAACATGCTGTACTCACACTTTAACCAAGGCTTAAATGTTTCAGTATAGCAACACTAACCTGAAAAAGCCTGGAACTTCAGAAAATACATTTTTCATAAAATGCTGTGCTAAGCAGACAAACGCTTGAAGAGGCAGTCTGTATTACTGTCAGCTATTGGGAGCACTTAGTGAAATAAATTTTTAAGCTTACGTTTGATCTATGGCACAATGGCCCCTCATTTTAATTACTTCCACATTTAAACTGTGATTTATACTTATAAACTGTTACAATGATATCTCCACGTGAAAAGTACGGTAAAGGGTGAAAGAATTTCAGTCTAATGCTGTGTTCTCGCTGGTTGGTAGGAAGAGCGGCCATCGCTTTTTGTTAGGACTCTTATTGTATTCTGCAGCTTTCAAGTCGAATCACGGGAATTTAGGGCAATTTTCGCAACAAATGATTCCGGTAGAGATATTTTTGCCGTGTCGTGAGCGAACATATATTCAATATATATTGCTTTTGATACCACGCTTTAACAATGTCGCTATCAAAGGAGAGAAAAAGACAACACAAACTATGACTGCAATTTCGCTCTTACCATTTTTCATTAATGCTTCACTTTAGCAAACATAATTTTTGGGTGAAGAAAATAATTCATCTTGTTGTACACCAAAAAATATAATGGATGACAGAGTGATAGTTATTTTTTATATTACAAAAAAATTAACCTTGCGTGATATTATGTAGAGTAACAACATTTGAGGAAGACTGCAATATTTACCTATCAGAACTACAGCATAAAAGCTCTCTAAAATGTTTACAGATCGTATGTCTAATATTCAACTTGTAAGGTGTCAGGCAAATCCAACACCTTCCATGAAAACCCTGACATGATAAGCAAATCCATTAGTGTGTCACATAACTCCGAATAAATCGTGACATTAAATTAACCAAAGTAATACGAGTAACGAGTGAGCAAATGGAATACCACAGACTAACACAAGAATGCCTAAATGCATGTCGTACCTTCCCACCGTGAGACCGACGCAGTTCCAAGGGGAGAAACGAGAACAGAAGCCGAGAGCAGAACCGTGTTAAGTTAGAAGACCCTACGATAAGGGACAGACTGGACACCCACGTGGCCAGCCTACCTCTAAGACTACCACCCGCACATTTTAGGGTGAGACTTTTTCGCGTCTCTGTTACGTCAAGGACCACCCCCTAGCCCATGTTAAAAGCTAGAGCCCTCCAGAAAAACAGTATAGATCTTACGATAACACAAAAAGGGCCACTACCACCCGCAAATTTTAGCGTGAAACTTTTTCGCGTGTCTGTTACATTAGGACCGCTCCCCACCCCATGTTAAAAGATAGAGCCCTCCAGAAGAACAGTATAGATCTTACGATAACGCTAAAAGGACCACACCAGCTGCAGGTTTTAGCGTGAGACTTTTTAGCGTCTCTGTTACGTTGCAAACTTTAAAAAATATTGCCCCACCACGAAAAGTATAACGTTTCTCATTGGATAGACACAATTTTTGTAGGCGGAGCTTAAGGTTAACATTGAGACCCTGAATGGTCAGATGAAAACACAGCCAGATAGCTTTTTTAAATCTACTTTGGTAAATTGTAGTAAGGAGAAGTTAGGAAAGAATTGCTTCCGAGATGGCGAGGTGAGTGTAGCTGTGCTGCCCGCCGCTGCCCTGACGCTGCCTAAACACCGACAGGGTAATGAACGCACGCGTGCCACATTTTTGAGCGCATAAGGCTTCACTCAGAACTGCAGAAGTCTCATCTGTTACACCCCCTTTTTGCGTAGTACTAGTGTCGTTCGTTAATTAAAATTCTTGGTGTTCACATTTGCCACTTGAAGAACAGATCTGAAACGCGATGATTTTTCTTTTATATAGTTATTGAGAAGCCACATCAGCCACTGTAATTTACGACATGTTAGATAAGTAATTAAAGATAATTGAGTGTCACTGTAGACTGTTTTGATAGTTTTCTCTTTTGTGAAACTTAAATTAAACCTAGATTATAGATGTGATATGGCATAGGTCATCCTTCGATCGATTGTAGAACTTGGAAACCCATTCAGGGAATATTCGTTCACATTTTTGTTGAACGCAGTTGGTTTTTTTACCATCCTGTATTAAAACATCTCCTTTCATCAATAGTGCAATTTATAAACAACGTTTTGTGAGTAGAATAAAATTTCCAGTGGTATACTTAACTGCTTTTTCGACGTTATTTTACCAGCTAACTAAAAATAGGAAAGCCTTGAACCCCTTCCACTAAATTTAGTTAGTATTAAGATTCTTTTACAGGGAGTGCAGTGGAGCTGACGCTGAGATCATTAAGTATTTGGTTATATCATCGTTAGTCTCACTGAACTCTTCTGAATTCTACATGTCATGTGTGGTCTTGCGTCTCCTTACCAGCAACAGGTCCCAGGTTAAAACTAGTTAATTCCCTAAAAAACACGCTCAGAGCGTCGTTGCGCGAAAGTGGTAGGGAGACACGATATAGAACAAACAGACACCACCATGAATGTTTAGAAACTACCAAATAATCAAGATATTTCCGCAACTCGTGGTCGTGCGGTAGCGTTCTCGCTTCCCACGCCTGAGTTCCCGGGTTCGATTCCCGGTGGGGTTAGGGATTTTCTCTGCCTCGTGATGACTGGGTGTTGTGATCTGTCCTTAGGTTAGTTAGGTTTAAGTAGTACTAAGTTCTAGGGGACTGATGACCATAACTGTTAAGTCCCGTAGTGCTCAGAGCCATTTTAATAAAAATATACCATGTAAAAGCACACAAAATAGCCGAAAGGCAAACAAATTGATCAAACACCATTTATTTAAGAACGAAGAATTTGTTTTGGTGTGATATTTATTGTGATGCAGTACTTATAATATATATTTTCATAATATACAAGTAGAGCTTTGTATACCACAAGTCACGGTTTTATACAGCATGAGCAAATATGTTGTTTCAAGACACAGATGAAACATGGACAAAGAAAATAGTGCAACAGACGAAGATGAAAAGTCTGTGTTTGAAAATACAATCTTGGACCCTCTCCCCACCACGCACACACACACACTCACACACACACACACACACACACACACACACACACACACACACACACACACACACACACATTAATTATGTATCACTGATCATGAAAAACCATTCAAACTTTGACTCAAGAAAAGTTGTAATATTTCTCAAAATATGTGTGACTTCTACGACAAACCAAACATGGCACAACTGCTTAGCTTAATGGTTCTATAGGACATCAGTAAATATATATGGCATACATACTGCCATTAGTGATAAAACCTACATATTAAGCAGCACTCTTTGATGACCAAAGTTCAGCTGTTCTTTCGAGAGAACAATTGACCCTCAAATTATTTCCACTTTTCAAATGCCTATATTACTGATTAAAATAAACGTATATCGCTTATTTGCACTATTGAAATGAGTTTTAGGTCAGTAGACGAGCTGAGTCCTATATTTCTACCACGAAATACTACCATAAATTCAATTTATAAAATTACATGTAATTGGTTGTATAGCATTGCAAAATACACGTGAGCACTGTTGATGATCATAATTAGCGGTTAACGTGAACTTGCTGACAAGAGTTACCAAAGTAAATAATGTTTCCCACACGCCTAAATGCGTCAGAGACTCATCTCTAAACCGACATCAAAGTCAGACGATGTTTATAGAAATTCCATACACCTCTATTCACTTTATCTTGCAGTTCAAAACATTGTCGTATACTTTTGTCATACAGCGCAAATTTCATGAGACTTTGACGGAATGGCATACTGAACAGTACTAACACCTATTCGTATAGGTGGGATATGAGGATGGCTTCGGTGACAACTGCTCACTTTGAGAGTGATACTTCAATCAAGTAAACAGGCGTTTAGAACATAAGCAGTATTCTGAAACCAGAAGCTGGCAGTGTGTGTGCCAGTACTTGACAATACGTGTCATAATATAATATCATCTGTCATCTATTATTTACAAAACTGTGTTATAACACCAGTAGCACGTAGTGCTTATGTGTGGTGGGTGTCAGCTACTGGGGCTGCTCTCCTCATTACAGCAAAACTCTAATAAATTACCTCATGAAAAAGTACTTTCCATTGTAGCCGTTTTCACCAGAGACCTTTTAGATAAAATCGTATTGATTCCAAGGGATTAGGTTTATGTCTACAAACTGATTATTGCAGTAGATAAACTAGATGGTTGTTTGATTTGGGGGAGAGAACCAAACAGCGAGGTCATCGATGCTATCGGATTAGGGAAGGACGGGGAAGGAAGTCGGCTGTTCCCTTTCAAAGGAACCATCCCGTCATTTGTCTGAAGTGCTTTAGGGAAATCACGGAAAACCTAAATTTGAATTCACGGAAGCGAATTTGAACCGTCGTCCTCCAGAATGTAAGTCCAGTGTGCTAATCACTGCGCCAGCTCGCTCGGTAAATGGGAAATCATCTTAACAATAATACACCCTGGAAAGAAAATATTACTTCTGAGATGACAGAAAATTTGGTAGGCATCTCAACTGAGGTTTCAGTACGACAAGACTCTTCAGATACGTCTCTTGCATTCGGTACTAGGTATTTTCGGACGCGAAGTGGTTATCCCTCACATTTAACAGATCTCATAGATATAGTGTGATTTTCTTCCACCGCGTAAAACTGTAGCGATTGTTCGTTGAGAGGATTGACAGGATACGGAACAAAATAGGTGTAATGAACCTAAGTCCGGATATGCATGGTTTCCGTACTAGAAACAATTTATTCAGTCAAACTTTGCTTCGGGGACTGTGGTCTAATGCGCGCTGTCCCATGCACCCACAGTTACAGAATGTATGATATCCTCCTAGAGAGCGGTACTGTTCCTCATACGTCATGCCCAAGCGCCCTCGCCAGCCATGGTAATTGGTAATGTTGCGTCCCATTCACTTTTAATGCTGATTCACCCTGTAGTGGATGTGATACAGCGTTGTACACAGTGGTTCCGCATTCGAATCGAGAGCTTGCCGACATGGTATTTACTTATTGAAAGGCAAGTGGCAACAACCACAGTATTCACTGTTTGCAACAGTGTTTCGCCGTTTGTCTGAGACAGGGTCATTTCAGGAAACAGAAAATCATGAAGGACGTACCCGAAATGTTCGGACACCACACTTGGGGGGAAATGAGATTAACATTGCGGATGGTGACCGCCATCTCAGTCCAGGCAGTTGGCCCGCCAGTATAGGGCAAGCCAAACTACCGTGTGGAACATTCTTCATGACAATTTTTACTACCCATATCACTTGCAGCGAGTGCAGGACCTCCTAGCGACAGACCTTTCCCATCGGGAGCAGTTTTATCACTGGTTGCTTCACCAGGCAAACACGATACCGGGATTTTTGTCATCCATCCTATTCACAGATGAGGCCACCTGTACGCGGTGTGGTATGTTCAGCTTTCGTAACAATCATCTGTGGAATCGTATGCAGAACCTCCATCGTATGTTGGTGCTCCAGCCCACTTCGCCGATAACATCCGGACGCATCTCAGTCGTGTCTTCTTGGTCGATGGATCGGACAAGGGTGTCCAGTAGTATGGCCTGCTCGTTGACTGGATCTCAACCCGTGCGATTTATGGTTATGGGAGCATTTAAAAGGTATCGTGTAGGCAGTGCCCATTCCAGATGTGGATACGTTGGAGCAGAATATTCATGCTGCCTTTGACACTGTTCTAATGCAACCTGACCGATGTGAACGTGTGAATCAGAACATGCTAAGGCTCCTACACGTATGCTTTGAGGTGCGTCGAAACAGTTTTCAACACATACTGTAACTGTGGCTTCATGGTACATCACATATTACACCGCAGTCTCTGTAACAATCGATTACTGACTAAATGATCTCTAGCATGGAAACCATACATTTCTGGACATAAGTTCATTGGACCTTTCTTGTTCCGTATCCTCTCATCGACCAATCACTAGAGTTGGTAGACGGTGGAAAAAATTGTCGTGTGTGAGTAAGTGTGTGATATTGTAAGTGCTTACTTACATTTGTTGATATTACAAAAACAGTAAACAACAACTGTTACTAATTGACTTCACCAGAAATTTCATCATTCGAATAAAATGGGGAGCCACAGATTTTAATAAGAGTTAAAATAATTTAGCGAAAGTCAGTAGATTTTTTCAGTAGTGCACATTGGTCATTACAAAGGTGTTAGCCTCAAGAATAATTCATGAACCAGGATTTTTCGTTAGCTGTGCGACCCTTCAAGAGAATAGCGCGCTGCACGCTGTTAACTACCATATGCATATAGAGATTAATGTTACGCTGCACGAATTTCAGTTAACGATGCGCTTGGTTTCTTTTGTGCGCTGTATCGCAGTGCAACTCTGTCCCGCAGAAACACGCAGTGCATAAGCAGATTCTAAATTAACATTGCGAAATCTGTAGAAACTACTGTAAATATCCCACTGCAATGATCACTACTGTACACTCCGCATTTTCTTTCCTCCTGACAACGTATACTCAGTAATTCTGCTTTCTAGACGCGCATTAAATTCTACAGAAGGGTCTTTTCTTTAAACGGTTCATGTAACTAGCATAATAGGTTGTAAGATCTTATACATAAAAGCATTTGGTAGTTGTTGAATGTACTTTGACCAACCTCTTGCTCGTAGCTTTAAGTACGTAGACAACATACAACGGTTATGACACAACAACTCAGGCTTAGGATACTCAATACATACTTCACAAAACTTGTAAATCTTTTTCCAGTCTCTACAGTATCTCTTACGTACACAGAAAAATTAGCTCCATTTATTCCAATTAATCCTTGTCACGCTCTGTAATATAATTCTCCACACACGTTACCGCCCTAAGCTTTGGAAATTTCCAAAATCCTACGTTTCTTTAAACCCAACAAAACTGTCGGTTAGGCGCCTATCGACCCAACTGCCTCACATTGGTATTTAGCTAGGTGTTCAAATCGATCCTCTTGCAGTACTTCCATAAACGCCTAAACCAATACCCATCTACATCTACACTCCTGGAAATTGAAATAAGAACACCGTGAATTCATTGACCCAGGAAGGGGAAACTTTATTGACACATTCCTGGGGTCAGATACATCATATGATCACACTGACAGAACCACAGGCATATAGACACAGGCAACAGAGCATGCACACTGTCGGCACTAATACAGTGTATATCCACCTTTCGCAGGAATGCACGCTGCTATTCTCCCATGGAGACGATCGTAGAGATGCAGGATGTAGTCCTGTGGAACGGCTTGCCATGCCATTTCCACCTGGCGCCTCAGTTGGACCAGCGTTCGTGCTGGACGTGCAGACCGCGTGAGACGACGCTTCATCCAGTCCCAAACATGCTCAATGGGGCACAGATCCGGAGATCTTGCTGCCCAGGGTAGTTGACTTACACCTTCTAGAGCACGTTGGGTGGCACGGGATACATGCGGACGTGCATTGTCCTGTTGGAATAGCAAGTTCCCTTGCCGGTCTAGGAATGGTAGAACGATGGGTTCGATGACGGTTTGGATGTACCGTGCACTATTCAGTGTCCCCTCGACGATCACCAGAGGTGTACGGCCAGTGTAGGAGATCGCTCCCCACACCATGATGCCGGGTGTTGGCCCTGTGTGCCTCGGTCGTATGCAGTCCTGATTGTGGCGCTCACCTGCACGGCGCCAAACACGCATACAACCATCATTGGCACCAAGGCAGAAGCGACTCTCATCGCTGAAGACGACACGTCTCCATTCGTCACTCCATTCACGCCTGTCGCGACACCACTGGAGGCGGGCTGCACGATGTTGGGGCGTGAGCGGAACACGGCCTAACGGTGTGCGGGACCGTAGCCCAGCTTCATGGAGACGGTTCCGAATGGTCCTCGCCGATACCCCAGGAGCAACAGTGTCCCTAATTTGCTGGGAAGTGGCGGTGCGGTCCCCTACGGCACTGCGTAGGATCCTACGGTCTTGGCGTGCATCCGTGCGTCGCTGCGGTCCGGTCCCAGGTCGACGGGCACGTGCACCTTCCGCCGACCACTGGCGACAACATCGATGTACTGTAAAGACCTCACGCCCCACGTGTTGAGCAAATTGGCGGTACGTCCACCCGGCCTCCCGCATGCCCACTATACGCCCTCGCTCAAAGTCCGTCAACTGCACATACAGTTCACGTCCACGCTGTCGCGGCATGCTACCAGTGTTAAAGACTGCGATGGAGCTCCGTATGCCACGGCAAACTGGCTGACACTGACGGCGGCGGTGCACAAATGCTGCGCAGCTAGCGCCATTCCACGGCTTGCACCGCGGTTCCTGGTGTGTCCGCTGTGCCATGCGTGTGATCATTGCTTGTACAGCCCTCTCGCAGTGTCCAGAGCAAGTATGGTGGGTCTGACACACCGGTGTCAATGTGTTCTTTTTTCCATTTCCAGGAGTGTATATACATACTCCGCAAGAGACCGTATGGTGCAGGAAACCTTTTACCACTGCTAAACATTTCATTTCCTGTACCACTCAGAGAGATAGCGAAGGAAAACTGATTGTCTATATGCCTCAGCAAGAGCCCTAATTTCTCTTATCGTATCTTTATGGTCGTTGCGCGAAGTGTACGTTCGTTGCAGCAGAACTGTTCACCAGTCTGCTTCAAATGCTTGTTCTCTGAATTTCCTTAACAGTGTTTACCGAAACGAAAGTCGACTTCCCTCTAGGGATCATCTTTTGGGTTCCAAGAGCATCTCCTTAATGCGTAAGTGTTGATCGAACATAACGGTAACAAATCTACCAGTCCGTCTCTGAACTGCTTCGATGTCTTCCGTCAGTCTGAACTATTGAGGATCGCAAACACTCGAGCTCTAGTGTTCGGTCTCCGCACTTTATAAAATTCTCTGAATAAAGCAAAGATGATAGTCCACCTTCCTTAAAACAGACGTCACATGCTCGTTCCATTTGATATCATTCTGCAGCCTTACGTCTCAAGTTTTAATCGAGCGAACTGTGTCAAATCGCACGCTCCTAACGCAGTGTTCGATCATTCCTGGATTGTTTTCTCCTACTCGTCTGCATTAACTTACATTTTCTACATTTGCAGGTAGCTGCCATTCATCACACCAATTACAATTTTTGCCTAAAGTATCTTGTATCCTTCTGTCGTCACTGAACGATGACACCTTCCCATACAGCACAGCATCACCTTCAAACAGCCACAAATTGCTATTCACTCTGTATGTCAGATCATTAATGTATATAGAGAACACCAGCGCTCGTGTCAAATTTCACTGGGGTTCTCTTGGCGATAACTTCGTACCTAGACGCTGGAAACCTATTCCGTTTATTCATATATAGGCTAAAAGTCTGCATTGGGACTCTGTGTCAAACGATTTTTGGAATACTACGAAAATGGTATCAGCCTGTTGCCCTCCATCCATATTCGCAGGATACCATGTTAGAAAAGAGCTAGCTAAGTTTGGGACGAGTCACGCTTTGTAAAACCTTGCTGATTTGTGCACTGGAGCTTTTCTATCTCACTGACTTCTGTAACACCCTGATTATTCATTGGGATACAGTGACAGGCTATTGGGCTGTGTTACTTATTTAATTCTCTTTCAAAAATTCTTTGACCTGCCCTGGAGAGATTACAGGCACCTTTCTTGACAACAGATGCTCTCTTGTGTGACCTGCTAGCCCCATATAATCTCAGTGGGAGAGTAGGCCCACAGATACAAATATAATAAGCTATGACAGATTGAATTTAATAGCTGGTAACAAAAGTTACTGACTGAGTTCTCAAACACGCAATGAATATCATAAAACGACAGTGGGGTCGTCAGAAAAAAGCACTCCGTCTTCAGGCCACAAGTGGCCCATCGGGACCATCCTCAGATGAGGATGCGGATAGGAGGGGCGTGTGATCAGCACACCGCTCTCCTGGTCGTTATGATGGTTTTCTTTGACCGGAGCCGCTACTATTCGGTCGAGTAGCTGCTCAATTGGCGTCACGAGGCTGAGTGCACCCCGAAAACTGGCAACAGCGCATGGCAGCGGGATGGTCACCCATCCAAGCTCCGGCCACGCCCGACAGTGTTTAACTTTGGTGATCTCAAGGGGACCGGTGTATCCACTGCGGCAATGCCGCTACCCTCGTCAGAGAAAGGGGTGTGACAATTTAATTAAATTATTACTTGGTATTCGGTGTTGAGCAGTAGTCAGAAAATGAGCATTCTGGTGCTTCCACACCTACTGATCTCTACTCATTGGATTCTTCTAATGAGCATTCAAGGATTTTCTTTCAGGCATTTTGAGGCTGACATTACTACGAGACAAGATAATTTGATCTTAAATGACCACGAAATTTATTATCATTGAAAAAGACAAATGACATCATGAATAGACAAAAACATCTGGCAGTTTACAGTATGCCCTCATATTTGTACTATGTTACAGTTCATAACATTTGAATACATTTGTACACGAAACTGAGTGGGAAAGGATACAGAAAACTGCGGACAATATGTGGCCTATCTGCTCGGACTCACAAACGTTCATGCACATGTGCATAAACTTTCCCGCCATGTGGACCGGATACAGCATAAAGCCAAACACACAAAGAGATGTACCAAAATTTCGAACAGATGTTTACCGTGAAGCTGCTTAGGTCACGCGACCAAATGTGTTAACCATCTACCACGGTGAATTTAGGTGTAAGTGTGTGGAACACAAGTGCACCGTCTGAAACTCTCAATTGGAGGGATCTAGTACTTAAAGAAGAGTTCATCAGTACTGCTCAGATAGGTTTCGAAATTCGACACGTGGCAACAAGAATTACACGCAAGATAATGATACACTACTGGCCATTAAAATTGCTACACCAAGAAGGAATGCAGATGGTAAACGGGTATTCATTGGACAAATATATTATACTAGAACTGACATGTGGTTACATTTTCACGCAATTTGGGTGCATAGATAATAAGGAATCAGTACCCAGAACAACCACCTCTGGTCGTAATAACAGCCTTCATACGTCTCGGCACTGAGTCAAACAGAGCTTGGATGGCGTGTACAGGTACAGCTGCCCATGCAGCTTCAACACGATACCACAGTTCATCAAGAGTAGTGACTGGCGTATTGTGACGAACCAGTTGCTCGGCCACCATTGACCAGACGTTTTCAATTGGTGAGAGATCTGGAGAATGTGCTGGCCAGGGCAGCAGTCGAACATTTCCTCTATCCAGAAAGGCCAGTACAGGACCTGCGACATGCGGTCGTGCATTATCCTGCTGAAATGTAGGGTTTCGCAGGGTTCGAATGAAGGGTACAGCCACGGGTCGTAACACATCTGAAATGTAACGTCCACTGTTCAAAGTGCCGTCAATGCGAACAAGAGGTGACCGAGACGTGTAACCAATTGCACCCCATACCATCACGCCGGGTGGTACGCCAGTATGACGATGACGAATACACGCTTCCAATGTGCGTTCACCGCGATGTCGCCAAACACGGATGCGACCAATATGACGCTGTAAACATAACATGGATTCATCCGAGAAAATGACGTTTTGCCATTCGTGCACCCAGGTTCGTCGTTGAGTACACCATGGCAGGCGCTCCTGTCTGTGATGCAGCGTCAGGGATAAACGCAGCCATGGTCTCCGAGCTGATAGTCCTTGCTGCTGCAAACGTCGTCGAACTGTTCGTGCAGATGGTTGTTGTCTTGCAAACGTCCCCATCTGTTGGCTCAGGGATGGAGACGTGGCTGCACGATCCGTTACAGCCATGCGGATAAGATGCCTGTCACCTCGATTGCTACTGATACGAGGCCGTTGGCATCCAGCACGGCAATCCGTATTACCCTCCTGAACCCACCGATTCCATATTCTGTTAACTGTCATCGTATCTCGACCAACGCGAGCAGCAATGTCGCGATATGATAAACCGCCATCGCGATAGGCTGCAATCCGACCTTTAACGAAGTCCAAAAGGTGATGGTACGCATTTCTCCTCCTTACACGAGGCATCACAACAACGTTTCACCAGGCCACGCCGGTCAACTGCTGCTTGTGTGTGAGAAATCGGTTGGAAACTTTTTTCATGTCAGCACTTTGTAGGTGTCACCACCGGCGTCAACCTTGTGTGAATGCTCTGAAAAGCTAATCTTTTGTATATCACAGCACCTTCTTCCTGTCGGTTATATTTCGCGTCCGTAGCATGTCATCTTCGTTGTGTAGCAATTTTAATGGCCAGTAGTGTAGAAAGGCACAGCCTCGTTAATTTACAGACGAAAAACTACGGCAACTGAACACCCAGTAGTCTCGCATAACGGAATCCACATCACTTCCGTAGCAGAGTGTCTGTTTCAGAAGTCTGATGCAATTACTATCCCTGACCTACTTCGTCAACAATAATAAAACTGATGAAAAAGTAATTAGACTTGGCCACTAATTAAATCAATCTAATACCTCTTGGAATAATGGAATTAGTGGTTAAGTGTAGTATCTCTTGCCCTGCTCCCCAGTCCCATGAACCATGGACCTTGCCGCCGTTGGGATGTCTCAGCGATAGAGAGAGCCGTATCCTATTTCAACCACAACACGCATTCGGGAGGACGACGGTTCAATCCCGTCTCCGGCCATCCTGATTTAGGTTTTCCGTGATTTCCCTAAATCTTTTCAGGCAAATGCCGCGATGGTTCCTTTGAAACGGCACGGCCGATTTCCTTCCCAATCCTTCCATAACCCGAGCTTGCGCTTCGTCTCTAATGACCTCGTTGTCGATAGGACGTTAAACATTAACCACGACCACCACCACCATCAACCACAACAGAGGGCTCTCTGTTAAGAGGGCACACAAACGTGCGGTTTCTGAAGAGGAGCAGCAGCATTTTCAGCACTTGTAGGTCCAAAAGTCTGGATGATTGACTGATCTGGCCTTGTAACATGAACCGAATCGGCCTTGCTCTGTGGGTACTGCGAACTGCTGAAACCAAGGGGAAACTACGCCATAATTTTTCCCAGGGCATGCAGCTCTACTGTAGGGTTAAACGAGGATGATGTGTTCTTGTGTAAAATACTGCGGAGGAGAAACAGTCACCTATTTGGATCTCTGGGTGGGGACCCCGCTGGAGTATGTCGTCACCAGGAGGAACAAAACTAGCATTCCACGGATGAGAGAGTGGAATGTTACATCCCGTAATCTGGCAGGTAGGTTAGAATATTTAAAATTGGAAATGGATAGGTTGAAGCTAGATGTAGTCGGAATTAGTGAAATTCGATGGCAGGAGGAACAGGAAATCCCGTCAGGTAAAAACAGGTTTATAAATAAAAAGTCAAATAGTGTTCATTCCGGAGTGGGTTTAATGACGAATGAGAAAATAGCAGTGTGGCTAATCTACGATGAACAGCAGGTGAGATCATTATCGTTGCCAAGACAGACATGAAGCCCACGCCTAGTAGAGTAGTACAAGACTATATGGAAACTCTGTCGATGAGGAAGAGATTGAAGAGGCAAATGATGAGATAAAAGAAATAATACAGATAGTTAAAGGAGACGAAAATTTAATTGTGATAGGGGACTAGAATTTAAAGAGTAGGTAAAAATGGACTGGGAGAAAGGAATGAAAGACGAAGTTGCCTGTAGAATTTTTTTACAGAGTATTAGATACTATCTACAGGAAAATTAAAGAGACGTTTGGACAAAAGAGAACCACTTGTATCAATATCAAGAGCTCAGTTGGAAACCCAGTTATAAGCAAAGAAGCGAAAGCAGAAAGGTGGAAGGAGTATATAGAGGGTCTATACAGGGGCGATGTTCTTGAGGACAATATTATGGAAATGAAAGATAAGGTAGATGAAGATGAATTGGGAGATATGATATTGCGTGAAGAGTTTGACAGCGCACTGAAAGACCTACGTCGAAACAAGGCCCCGGGAGTAGATAACATTCAATTAGAAGTACTGACAGCCTTGGGGGAGCCAGTCCTGACAAAACTCTACCATCTTATGAGCAAGATGTATGAGACAGGCGAAATTCCCTCAGACTTCAAGAAGAATATGACAATTCCAACCCCAAAGAAAGCTGGTGTTGACAGATGTGAAAATTACCGAACAATGAGTTTAATAAGTCACAGCTGCAAAATACTAACGCGAATTCTTTACACACGAATGGAAAAACTGATAGAAGCCGACCTCGGGGAAAATCAGTTTGGATTCCGTAGAAATGTTGGAACACGTGAGGCAATACTGACACTACGACTTATCTTAGAAGAAAGATTAAGGAAAGGCAAACCTACGTTTCTAACATTTGTAGACTTAGAGAAAGCTTTTGACAATGTTGACTGGAATACTCTCTTTCAAATTCTGAAGGTGGCAGGGGTAAAATACAGTGTGCGAAAGGCTATTTACAATTTGTACAGAAACCAGACGGTAGTTACAAGAGTCCAGGAGCGTGAAAGGGAAGCAGTGGTTGGGAAGGGAGTGAGACAGGGTTGAAGCCTCTCCCCGATGCTATTCAATATTTATGTTGAGCAAGCAGTAATGGAAACGAAAGAAAAGTTCGGAGTAGAAGAAATAAAAAATTTGAGCTTCGCCGATGACATTGTAATTCTGTCAGAGACAGCGAAGATTTGGAAGAGCAGTTGAATGGAATGGACAGTGTCTTGAAAGGAGGGTATAAGATGAACATCAACAAAAGCAAAACGAGGATAATGGAATGTAGTCCAATTAAGTCGGGTGATGTTGCGGGAATTAGATTAGGAAATGAGTCACTTAAAGTAGTAAAGGAGTTTTGCTATTTGGGGAGCAAAATAACTTATGATGGTCGAATTAGAGAGGATATAAAATGTAGACTGGCAATGGCAAGGAAAGTGTTTCTGGAGAAGAGAAATTTGTTAACAATGAGAATAGATTTAAGTGTCAGGAAGTCTTTTCTGAAAGTATTTGTATGGAGTGTAGCCATGTATGGAAGTGAAACATGGACGAAAACTAGTTTGGACAAGAAGAGGGTAGAAGCTTTCGAAATGTGGTGCTACAGAAGAATGCTGAAGAAGAGGAAGTACTGAATATGATTGGGGAGAAGAGAAGTTTGTGGCACAACTTGACTAGAAGAAGGGATCGGTTGGTAGGGCATGTTCTGAGGCATCAAGAGATCACCAATTTAGTACTAGAGGGCAGCGTGGACGGTAAAAATCGTAGAAGGAGACCAAGACATGAATACACTAAGCAGATTCAGAATGATGTAGGTTGCTGTAGGTACTGGGAGATGAACAGGCCTGCACAGGATGGAGTAGCATGGAGAGCTGCCTCAAACGAGTCTCAGGACTGAAGACCACAACAATAACAACAATTTAATCACATCTAACACTTCGTTTCAGAATCATAAAAAAGGTTGTATACGTGGAAGAGACCTGGAGACACGGTAGGATTCAGATAGATTATATAATGTTTTCATAGAGATTTAGGAACCAGATGCCAGATTGTAATGCATTTAAAGAAGCAGATGTATACCCTGCCCACAAATTATTGGTTATGAACTGTAGATTAAAACTGATTAAATTGCAAAAAGGTGGTAAATTAAGGACATGGGACTTAGATGGGTTGAGAGAACCAGATGTTGTTGAGAGTTTCAGAGGAAGCATTAGGCAATAATTGACGGGACAGGGGAAAGGAATAGAGTAGAAGATGAATGGGTAGCTTTAAGAGATGAAATAGTGAAGGCAGTAGAGGATCAAACAGTTAAAAAGACAAGGCCTAATAGAAATCATTGGATAACACAAGAGCTATTGAAATTTATTGATGAAAAGTGAAAATCTAAAATCGCAGCAAATGAAACAGGCGATAGGGAATACAAACATCTAAAAATGAGATTTACAGGAAGTGCAAAATGGCTAAACAGGAATAACTAGAGGAGAAATACAAAGACGTAGAAGCATACTACACAAGGGTGAAGGTAAATACCGCATTAGAGAAAAATTAAAGAGGTAGTTGGGGAAAAGAGAAGCAGCTGTATAAATATCAAGGGCTCAGATGCAAAACGAGTCCTAAACAAAGAAGGGAAAGCTGTAAGGTGGAAGGACGTATATAGGATCAATACAAGGGAGACGAACATGAAGGCCATATTATGAAAGGGGAAGTGCACGTACATGAATGTGAGAGGGGAGATATGATACTGCGAGAAGAATTTGACAGAGTTATGAAAGATCTAAGCCGGAAAAAGGCCCGCGGTAGACTATATTCCATCAGAACCACTGACAGTCTTGGGAGAGCCAGCCATGACAGAGCTTTTTCATCTGATGTGCAAAATGTATGACACAAGCGAAATACCCTCAGACTTCAAGAAGAATGTAGTAATTCCGATTACAAAGAAATTACCGATCTGTCAGTTTAACAAGTTATGGTTGCAAAATGCTAACACGAATTCCATACTGAAGAATGGAGAAACTGGTAGAAGCCGACATACGGGAAGATCAGTTTGGATTCCGGAGAAATGTAGAAACGAGCGAGGCAGTACTGACTCTACGACTCGTATTAGAAAATAGCTTAAGGAAAGACAAACCTAGATTTATAGATTTAGAGGACGCTTGTGACAATGTTGACTCGAATAATCTCTTTGGAATTCTATAGGTAAGATGGGTAAAACACAGAGAGCGAAAAGCTATTTACAATTTGTGCAGAAACGAGACGGCAGTTGTGGGAGTCGAGGGGCATAAAAGAAGACAATCGTTGAAAAGGGAGCGGGATAGGTTTGTAGCCTATCCCCAATGTTATTCAATCAGTATATAGAACAAGCTGTAAAGGAAACCAAAGAGAAAGTTGGAGTAGGAATTACAATTCAGGGAGAAGAAATCCTGAAGTTGTGGTTTGCCGAAGACGTTGTAATTCTGTCAGAGACAGGCAAGGGACTTGGAAGAGCAATCGAACGGAATGGACAGTGTCTTGAGAGGGGGATATAAGATGAACATCAACGAAAGCAAGTAAAAGATAATGGAATTAAGTCGAATGAAATCAGGTGAAGCTGAGGAAATTAGACTAGAAAACGGGACACTCAAAATGGTAAATGAGTTTTGCTATTTGGACAGCAAAATAACTGACGATGGCTGAAGTAGAGAGGATATAAAATGTAGACTGGAAATGGCAAAGAAAATATTTCTGAATAAGAGAAATTTATTAGCATCGAATATAGACAGAAAATGTTTGGTACTCTTTTCTGAAGGTATGCGTCTGGAATGCAGCCATGTATGGAAGCGAAACATGGACGACAAACAGGTCAGAGTAAAGGAGAGTGCCGCTGTAGCCGAAGCTGTTCTAGGCGTCTTAGCCCGGTTCTCTGCCTCGTGATGACTGGGTGTTGTGTGATGTCCTTAGGTTAGTTAGGTTTAAGTAGTCTAAGTTTAGTGGACTGATGACCATAGCTTTAAAGTCCCATTGTGCTCAGAGCCATTTGAACCTTAGTCCGGAAACGCGCTACTGCTACGGTCGCATTTTCGAATCCTGCCTCGGGCATGGATGTGTGTGATGTACTTAAGTTAGCTACGTTTAAATAGTTCTAAGCCTCTGGGACTGAAGACCTCAGATGTTAAGTCCTATAGTGCTTAGAGCCTAAAAGATAATATAAGTTTTCGAAATGCTGTGCTACAGAAGAATGTTGAAGGTTAGATAGATCGATTACGTAACTAATGTGGAGGTACTGAAAGGAACTGGAGAGACAAGAAATTTGTGGCACAACTTTATCAAAAGAAGGGATCGGTTGGTAGAACACATTCTGAGGCATCAAGGGATCATCAGTTTAGCGCTGGAGGGAAGTGTGGTAGTGTAAAAATCACGGAGGGAGACCAAGAAATGAATACAGTAATTAGATTTATAAAGATATAGCTTGCAGTAGTTATTCCGAGATGAAGAGGCTCGCATAGGATAGAGGTGCATGGAGAAGTGCATGAAACCAGTCTTCGGACTGGAGACAACAATACCTCTTACCCGAGCAACTGACACAGGCGTTGTGAGGGAACGTCCTGTCGCTTACCCGTCTCCTGGAACAGTGCCCAAGATACTACTCCCATAGGACCTCTCACTGCCTCTCACAAGTCGTAGGGGAAACCGAATCAGTGCCCATGACCAGCCCCTGGACACCGAATTATTAGCTTTCAGCTCATCTTTATCTTAACCACCCTGTTCCTGTTCAATGTCTTACCCAGGCTGAATTTAACCTGATACGAGACTGAAGTTCCCTCTACATTTTTCGTCGTCTGCTACCGCATTTAAAGCCATTCATGTTTGACCACACTCTATACGACATGATAGGGAGAGGAAGGAAGGACACAGGATGTGCACGACAAGAAATAAAAGAAAAATATGCAGTCATATTTATTCCACAGGCGTGTTGGTGTATGTACCTGTCACAGTGGTCTGACAGGGTGGAAGTGTCAAAACACAAATAGTTCACCCCCCTTAAAACTGAATTTGCTGCACCAACAACAACAAAACCTGTACATACTGCACAAACAGACACCATAATGCTGTTCGAAACTGTCTAATGGCATCGATTGTTGCTGTTCCACTTTATTACATTCAATCTGTGTATATCTTCATGAATTCTGCAGCCAATCGATGTTGAAGATACTGGAGTGTAATTGTGCTGTTGAGTTATTTGACGTTTCTTATATACAGAAGTCTCCTGTGCTTTTTGCACTCACTTGGAACTTAGCGCTGGGCCAGAGATTCGCGATAAAACAAGCTAAGTAAGGGGCCAGTGCCTTACAGTACTCTTGCTAAAACCGAACGTGGATTCCATCTGGACCTGGCGACTTATTTCTTTTGAACTCTTTCAGTTACTTCTCTACACCAAGGACGCCTACTACTCTATACCCAACATGGAGGTACATCCGATGAACAAACGACGGTACGTGTGTGAACGCCTTCTGCGTAAAAGATTATGTAAACATGAAATTTGAAACTTCAGCTAGGTTTAGGGTAAGGTTTGACACATACATGGACACCAGTCCCCCACAGGTCTAGCTGGTATCTTCCTGAATGAAGTTGTCTACACTGACCCAGGTGCTATCGCGAAACATTTTGCTGTGCATAACCCTTGAGCCTCCGCATCTAAGAATTAACAGCATGCATTATATGTCCTTCAACATCAGGCGAAGCAAATTTACTTACCTTTCACTAAACGTTTTCTGAAACGGCATAATTTCCTTTCAGTGAGTGGGAATTCCTCAGTGCTCCACCTCGTTGCACTGACGCTCCTCCAGATCCAGACCACATCCACAGCTAAATTCCCAAACACCTGTCGGTAGACTGCCAACGATACAGTCTTGTCATTTTCAACTGTGTCTGCAGGAAGGGCGAGTGGTGAGAAAGCGTGCTTATCCCAGTACTGAGTCTGGGTAAACACCCCTTGAGATGGACAGTTATCATCCAATTAGTCACACTAATCATCTATGTAAATTGCTTAAATACATGGTGAGCGGGATACTGTGTTGGTGCCTTGAGTTTCAGGGTCTTTTGGCTCCGTCTTAGGGTGGTTTTCACCAAGGCTTTTCTATTGGTGACAGTTTGGTCTTCCTGGAGCCTCTTATCCATTCAGCATTTGCCTGGTGCCAACGTCTTATCGCTGACATTTTCCGCTTGCTAAAGGCTTAGACACCACATGCCATCATCACATCCTTTTCACCCTTCATGAGTCGGGTCTCACTGGCTATTACCGATTTTTGTCCAGAATTTCTCGTCACACCGTATTTTGTGGACTGAAGTTGGTGCTTCCTGCAGTATCCCCACGAACAAGAGAATGGTGTCCCACTGGGTTCTGTATGGCTACTGGTTTCCGGCCTCGAAGACATGTGTCATGCACTTCTGTCACCCTTGTACTATGCGTCCACAACTAACTTGTCGGCCAGATGTTCAATGTGATGGAGTCTTACCGGTATCTGGGACTGGTTTCTGATGCCCAGTAGACATGCCGTCCCCATCTACACCAGCTCAAGTTAATGTGCTGGTCACAAATTAATACTCCTCACTGCTTCATTAACACCAGCTTCAGTGCAGAATGCTCTATACTTTTGCGGTCTTACTTAGTTCTGATTCTGGGCCTGGGAGTCTGGTTATATGGCTCTACATTACCTTCAGCATTGTGGATGCTGGACCCAATACACTGTGTCAGGGGCTTCTTGGACCAGCCCTGTGTACAGCCTAATCGCAGGGGATGGGATCCCACCACTAAAAACTGTGCGCCAACAACGGCTGCTCAACTACGCGATAAACTTTGCTTTTTCCCCTTACCATCTGAACTAATGTGTCATATTTTCTGTGAGGGAAATCCATCTCTCACAACAGCGGTCTAGGTCTGGAATCATAATCACAGTTTGCATACAGTATCTCTGCTCTGCATTCCAGCTTTCCCCACTGTCGTCTCCACTCGGAGCAATTGCGTATGCCCCTCGGATCTATGTAGACCTCCTCTTTCGACTGAAAGACTCTGCTGACCCAAAGGGTTTTCCCCGCCTGTGCCCTGTCGTCCTTGATGTATTTCGAAAGTGGTAGACACTGACGGCTCTATGATAGGTGGATTAGCAGGTTTTGCCTACACACAGGCAAGATACAGTGAACTTCACTTCCTATCAAACAGATAAGGTATATTCAGTGCACAACTGGTGGCCAATGCTCGATCCCTCAGTCACATTAGTTGTTTCAGTGATGAGATGTTCATAATAGACAATATCTTCCTCAGTAGGCCTCAGGCTATCGTTTAGTGCTACCCTCGACACCCATTATTTGTGACTATCCAGTATTCCTAACTGACCTTCATCAAGCTGGATGGTTGAACATCATTGTCTTGACACCAGTTTAAACTGTCTACCAGGATGATAATTTTGGTGATGGGGTACTAGAATCTGATTTTCGATAAACTTTACAACGTCATTTTCGGAGGCATGGAACACAGACTGGTATGCCCTGATTTCTTGGAACAAACTGCTAGCAAAAATGCAAACCACGACCATGTGGTCGTCAACCATTTGCAGTTCAGGGAATCTATCTCTATCTCTCTGCTGGCTTCAAATTGCCCTCACTTGACTGAAACATGTCCACATCCTATGACGTGAGAATCGACACCACCGTTGGTGTAGTACCTGTCTGATGGTATTGCACGTCATACTGCACCGCCTCAACTTGACCACCTTACAATTAAACCTTAAAGTTACTGAAACGCTGCCTCTGGTACTAGCGGCTGACCAGGTTTTACGTTTTATCTCTGAAGGTGGTTCCTACCCCTCTCTATGACGTTGCGCACATTGGCTTCGACAGCCGTTTGTGTGACTGAAGGGATACTGTGTCGCGTGCTCCAATCCAACCCAGAGAAAGGCAAACAACATTAACCACGCCCCAGTAACGTCATAAGACCTCTAATAACAAGGGTTTCATACATTGGTTTGATAAAAACCCGTGTCGATCTTTAAAGTTCATTCGCTGCATTTATTTCTAGGGGACAGCCGGACAAGCTTTTCATCATCCGTTACATTTTTCCTACTTCCTACACGGCAATACAACTGCATGTTGTATCTGGCTGACTGAAAATGAACGCTGAGATCACAGTGTGGTTACAGTTTACTACATAAATTGTATATTTAACACGTTATTGTGTGCTGTGACAGCAGCAAGAGACTGATATGTTTTCCTGCTTTTACCAAGTTCTCTCTTGGGTTAATATACCGATACCTTGAGAAGAGAATTAAAATGATTTCTACTCGCAGTGATCCCTGAAATACACACAAGTCTATTAACTCACTGCGGAAACTGTTTAGAGCCAGCAACCTCGCTGTAGAAAACTTTATAAAATGAGCAATCACATGAAGAAATCTTACATACCCCGAAACTGCCGCACGAAAATATGTGAATATTTTTAGAAGGTCATTTCTTCTGTTTTCCTTCGGTCTTTAATTGCTTCAAAATTCATGTAGGTATGTACCCTTTATGCAACTAATTGAAGGCAGTTTGTTTATTGCCATACACGTTTCGCTTCTTTTATTTGAGAAGCATCTGCAGTGGCCTGCAGCACGTGTTTGTTTTTGTACATATAATTCTCTGAAGGACCGGAAAACTGGTATAGGAATGTGGATTCAAATACAGAGTTATGTAAACAGGAAAAATACGGCACTGCGGTCGGCAATGCCTATATAAGACAACAAGTGTCTGGCGCAGTTGTTATATCGGTTACTGCTGCTACAATGGCAGGTTATCGAAGTTTAAGTGAGTTTGAACATGGCGTTACATGCGTCGCACGAGCAATGGGACACAGCATCTCCGAGGTATCGATGAAGTGGAGACTTTTCCTTACGACCATTCCTTGAGTGTACAGTAAATATCACGAATCAAGTAAAACACCGATTCTCCGACATCGGTGCGGCCGGAAAATGATCCTGCAAGAACTGGACCAACGCGCACTGAAGAGAATCATTCAACGTGAAAAAAGTGAAACCCTTCTGCAAATTGCAGCAGATTTCAGTGCTGGGCTATTAAGTGTCAGCATGAAAACTTTCAACGAAACATCATCGATGTATGATTTCAGAGCCGAAGGCCCTCACGGTTACCCTTGGGGACTGACAACACAAAGCTTTATGCCTCGCCTGGACCCGTCAACACCGATATTGGACTGTTGATGACTGGAAACATGTCACCTGGTCGGACGAGTCTCGTTCAAAATTGTACCTAGCGGATGGACGTGTACGCAGACAACCTCATGAATCCTCGGACCCTGCATATCATCAGGGGACTGTTCAAGCTGGTCGAGGCTCTGTAATGATATGGGTTGCGTGAAGCTGGAGTGATATGGGACCCCTGATGTGTCTAGTTACGACTCTGACAGACACGTGTGTAAGCATCCTGTCGGATCACCTGGATCCTTTCATGTCTATTGTGCATTCTGACGGACTTGGACAATTCCAGCATTACAATGTGACACCTCACACATCCAGAATGGCTACAGAGTGACTGCAGGAACACTCTTCTCAGTTTAAACACTTACGCTGGCCACTAAACTCCCCAGATATGAACATTACTGAACATACCTGGGACGTCTTGCTACGTGTTGTTTAGAAGAGATCTTCACCTCCTCGTATTCTTATGGATTTATGGACAACACTGCAGGATTCACGGTGTCAATTCCCTCTAGCACTACTTCAGACATTACTCGAGTCCATGGCACATCCTGTTGCGTCACTTTTTGCTCTCGGGGGCCCTACAAGATAGTATGCAGGTATACTACTTTCTTTGACTCTTCAGTGTACTTCGAACACAATAATGGTAAAAATTAACCTGTTAAAAATTTGTTTAAATTTTTTTAAATACGCCTTATCTTAAGTCGTCTTTAGTACTATGTACAGCCTTGTGTGCCATGCTTCCAGTCTCTGAGACACTGTGGCGTAAATGCGACCAGTTCACTGACGTCATATTGAGGAAGGAGATGAAATTCCATCTATAGAAATTTAATTATAATCTCGAGTTTCTGAGAAGACACCTATTGGGAAGGAATATGATGCGACAATAATGTCGATCGGTGAGTGTACAGTGTTCAAAGATTTGTAGGTCAATATGCCCAAAACATATTATGTCTCACTGCATCACAACATCTGGATCACCAAAACAATCATGCTCGAGATGGTTCCTTAGCTCATTCTGTACCCTCATTTGGAGACAGATAATGTACCAAGGAACATTGTCGATCTCGATCGCTTCGGTGGTTCAATTGTTACCATGTGCAGAGGTGTAACGTTAATGTGGTTGTCATCTATGATCACGGTATACTCACTGGTCAACGTTATAGAGATAGAGTACTCTTTCCCCACGACCGTCCTTTCAGTGATATCTACAGCCTTCACTTTATTTTTGTGGATGACGGGTGCAGAAGTACTTGGAACAAGAGGATATTTGGCGAATAGCCTAGCCCGTCATTTCTCAGACTTAATTAGATGAAGCTCCAATGGGATGTAGTAGTCAACCGCAATGGTGGAAGAATAGAACGACCAACCACAGAAACTGCTTACCAACCTTAAGACGTGCATGGGAGATCGTTGCAGAACATGCACGTGCCTCCGTGGTGAGCTGACACCCTATTAGGAACTATTTCCCGGCATTTGTGCTGTCTAGCCCCACATCATAAATTGCGATGAGGTCAGTGTAATTTTTTTAAAAATAAAAGCGTCATTTCTGTTGCTCTCCCTGCGTATATCATTCAATTACATTCTGTACTACACTGTAACTGTTCTATCTATGTATGGTAAACGTTTAATCGAACTGTCACTTGGTTCATGCGAAATGAATTTTCGCCTTAAGGTTTGCATATCAGTGCATGATCACACGACAAAGATTTCATGGAGATGCATCACAGAGACAAAATTCGGTAAATTCGTCAGTAGTGAACCATGAGGTACAGGAGCGTATCTTCTGAAACACAGTACGACATCGGGTTGGCCAGCAGATATAGCTGAAGAACGTGGCATACTTTGTCTGATAAATATCCGCTACGTACCGTCATTACGGACGAAGAAGTTTATCGTGCAATTGCTCGTTGCGACATACACTGAAGAGCCATAGAACCGGGTACACCTGAATAAAGCCGTGTAAGCTGCTCGCGAGCACGCAGAAGTGCCGCAACACGGCGTGCCACGGACATGACTAATGTCTGAAGTAGTGTTGGAGAGAACTGACACCAAGAATCCTGCAGGGCTGTCCATAAATCCATAAGATTACGAGGGAGTGGAGATCTCTTCTGAACAGCACGTTGCAACGCTCCCGGATATGCTCAATAATATTCATGTCTAGAGAATTTGGTGGCAAGCGGAAGGATTTAAACTCAGAAAAGTGTTTCTGGAGCCACTCTGTAGAAGCTCTAGACGTGTAGCGAGTGGTATTGTCCTGTTCGAATAGCCCAAGTCCATCGGAATGCACAATGCACATATATATGGATGTAGGTGATCAGACAGGATGCTTAAGTGCGTGTCACTTGTCAGAGTCGTATCTAGACTTATCAGGAGTCCCATATCACTCCAACTGCACACGCCACACGCCATTACAGGACCTCTACCAGCTTGAAAATTCCCCTGCTGACATACAGGGTCCATGGATTCATGAGGTTGTCTTCATTCCCGCACACGTTCATCCGCACGATACAATCTAAAACGAGACTTTCGCGACCAGGCGACATGTTTCCAGTCATCAACAGTCCAATATCGGAGTTGACGGGCCCAGACGAGGCTTAAAGCTTTGTGCTGTACAGTCATCAAGAGTACACAAGTGGGCCCTCGCCTCTGAAAGCCCATATCGATGATGTTTCGTAGAACGTTTGCACGTTGACACTTGTTGAAGGCCCACCATTGAAATCTGCAGCAATTTGCAGACGGGTTTCACTTCTGTCACGTTAAACGATTTTCTTCAGTGGTCGTTGGTCCTCTTCTTGCAGGATGTTTGTCCGGCAGCGATGTCGCAGATCTGATGTTTTATCGGATTCATTATAGTGTGACGGTACACTCGTGAAATGATCGTAAGGAAATATCTCCAATTCATCGCTACCTCGGAGATGCTGTGAGGCAAGGCTCGTGCGCCGACTATAACACCATGTTCAGACTCATTTAAATCCTGACAACCTGCCATTCTAGCAGGAGTAACCGATCTAACAAGTACGCCAGACACTTATTGTCTTACATAGGAGTCCTATTCTGCCAGTTTACATCTCTCTGTATTGGAATATGCATGCCTATACCTGTTTGTTTGGAGCTTCAGTGTACATTCTAAGACAAAAACAAAAGGACACAACACTAAGGAATTATAGGAATGATATGAATGAAATGGAGATCTGTAGATGTGATGTATGTGTACAGATAAGTAGATGATTATAATTTTACGCAAAAATTGGATGAATTATTCAAGAGAAAGAACTTCACAAACTGAGCAAGTCAACAACGCGTTGTTTCACTTCTGCCCCTTATGCAAGCAGTTATTCCGTTTGACATTTATTGATAGAGGTGCTGGGTGTCCTCCTGAGGGATACCGTGCCAAATTCTGTCTAGCTGGTTGATTAGTTTGTCAAAATGCCGAGCTGGCTGGTGGACTCTACCCAAAATGCTTCAAACTTCCTCATCTGGGGAGGGATCTGGTCACCTTGCTGGCCTAAGTAGGGTTTGACAAACAAGAAGACTAGCAGCAGAAGCTCTCGCTGTGTATGAGCAGACATAATTTTGCTGAAATGTAAAGCCGGGACGTCTTGCCACTAAGAGCAATGAAGCTGGGTGTAGAATATCTTAGACGTACCGCTGCGCCGTAAGGGTGTCGCGAAAGACAACCAAAAGTGTCCCAGTATGAAACGAACTGGCATCCTAGATCATCACTCCCATTTTGCCTATTCCTCCATTTCTTACACATCCCGTGATTTTCTGTTCCATAGGGCTCAGGCAGCTCTTGAGGTGTAGTGTAACCTATCCTGCCAGGGAGAAAACTGTGAGGACCAATCCTGCTAGCCCAGGTGTAGAAAAGTGGCAGCTCACTGCTGGCTCCATCTGTGCAGCATCCATGACGCGACTAGGAGACATTTATAAGTACCAAAATCCCTCGCGAGTGTGCCTTGTAAAAGGATGGAACCTTATGAGACAAAAACTGCTTGATAGATTGGGTAACAAGTCGGCACATGAAAAATTAGAACTCTATGTAGACTAGGTGTCCCCAAATTTGTGGTGTCACGGCTGGAGGAATATAAAGTTGTTGCACTGAAATACAAGAAACCTGATGGTGTGCGTAAGTGGTTTTACGTGAAAATAATTCAGTAATCTTTTACGAAGAGAATGGAAGGCATAATCAGCAGACCTGTTTTGTGATGGGTGATCGTTTGGTAAAGCAAGTGGAGAGATTGAGTGCAAGAGGGTATCATGTCTCACTGTAACGCGTAAGTATGGAGATGTAACGCTTGTTAATGCGTATGCACCAAGAAACATAAGCGGCAACGAGGGGAAAAGTGAGCTTTATGAAGAACTAGAAAGAAAAGTGGGAAGCATTGCTAACAGAAAGACAACATCATTTTGGGAAACGTAAATGCCAATTGAGACCGGAAGGTATGCATAGGCTATCAGCCAACAAGGAGAGTATACATGCGGAAACAAATGACAGTGGACTGCTCAGTCAGAACCTTGCGTGAGATGGACGACATTCCATCATAAACAGATAACACAAGACCTGGACTTATCCAGATGGTAATACCACCAATCAGATTGGTTGTATTATATGGTTTGCCTAAGTTGCACAAGCACGGAGTTCCACTTCGGCCTATTGTTAGCAATTTCGGCGCTCCTACTTATAACTTAGCCAAGTATTTAGCGTTTATTCTCAATCCCCACGTCGGAAAATGTGAACACATTATTTCTAATTCTCTGGTTTTGATTCAGCGTTTGAAGTCTTTGTGTCTTAGTGCCACGGATTTTCTCGTTAGTTTTGATGTTGTATCTCCATTTACCAGAGTTCCTATTGAAGATTCTGGGCAGTTAATTGGTGAAAAATTGGACGAAGAAACTACTAAGCTTTGTTGCCATGTGTTGACGTCGACGTACTTTTTCTTTAATGACTAATACTTTGAACAAACTGACGGAGTGGCTATGAGGAGTCCATTATCCGCCATAGTCGCCAATTTGTTTGTGGAAGGTTTTGAGGACATGGTACTGAAGACGGCGCTCCTAGATCCAACTTGTTACTGGAGGTACGTCGACCATACCTTTATGGGAGGGATGCTGTGGATCGTTTCCTGGATCATTTTAATTGTTTGCCTCTCAGTATTAAACTGACGGTGGAAGTTGAAAAGGATGGAAAACTTCCATTATTAGATGTCTTGATCTACAGGAGGGATGATGGGACATTAGGGCACAGTGTTTATCGTAAGCCCACGGATACAGACCGATATCTTCATGCATCAAGTTGTCATCCATCGCACGAACCCAACGGGGTCCTATATAAGTTGGCAAAAAGAGCTTACGCCATCTCAGATGCAGATAGTTTGACACAAAACTGGATCGTTTAAAAACTGTGTTCAAGCAGAATGGTTACACTGACAATTAGATCCGTCGTGCTCTACAGATCGGACCTTCGCGGGAACCAAGAGAAGATACAAGCAAATCGGTGGCATTCCTGCATTTTGCGGGGAGCATATCTTCAAAAATAAGGAGAATTTTAGAGAAATCTGATAAGACCAGAGCTCTGCTGGGCTCAGTGATGGATGATTTGGTTTTGAGAAAACCAGTGGTCTACAAGATTCCATTGAGGGAAAGTCTATATTGGTCAAATAATTAGTAGGTTCCAGGATCGTTGCGTGGAGCATCATCGCCACACGCGTTTATTTCAGCCAGAAAAATTTGCAGTGGCGGAATATTGTCTTTCTGAAGGACATACAATGTCGTACGATGAGAGATGAGTGGTAACTTCTGCTTCTTGGGACTGTGTAGTGAAACAAGCCATTGGAATCTGGATGTTTGACAATGTTCTGTTAGAGATTAAGAAACAACAGTCTTTGTTTCCGTCATCAAAGACTGTCAATAGTGTTTGATATCGATTTATTGTTTCCACAAGTTTTCACCGCCTGTGCGATATTGTGCCTGTCGCTAGAGGGCAGTTATGTTCACGCACGCGCGGTGGACATACGGTCGGTGTATAAAGGATTCGCCGTGGCGTGTTTGATTTCTGTTCAGGCGAGATAGCACGAGGGCCTACTCACCCGAAGATGGCAGCCAAGTGGGGTTCCGAAATATTGTGTGGAGATGACTATATGTTCCTACTGGATACCCGACATGAATACAACCATATATACAAACTCATAAGTGAAGTATGGAGAACGCACAAGATCCCGAAAGTATGGAAATTAGCTACCTTTATCCCACATTACAAAAGGAACAGTAGAAGGAATTGTAGCAATTACTGAGGTATTTCTTTGCTGAGTGCACCATACGAAATGATATCATTAACAAAAGTGACAAGCTGAAACCTTTTGCTGAAGATATTGTTGGAGAGTAGCAGGCAGGTTTTCGGGCATACAATCAACCGTGGATAAAATTCTTAAATAAAGCGAACACCATTAAGATTGTACAACTTTATTCTTCATTTCTATATATTTATTTCTCGATATAGTCACCCACACGACGGACACATTTCTCCTAACGAGAGCCCAGTTTGATGTTACCGTCAGAGTAGAAGGTTTGACATTCTTGACGGAGCCACAATCTCACCTCTTCCTGCAGAGCTTCATAACAATCAAAGTGAAGCCCTTGAAGGTGTTCTTCAAGTTTGGAAAACGGATGAAAATCTGGTGGGGCAAGGTTTGGAGGATAATCGATGACAGTTAACGCTAGGCGTCTGATTGTTGTAGACGTTGCAGCGCTTGTGTGTGGTCTAGCGTGGTCTAAGATTTTCATGCTGAAGGAGAGGATACTCCATGTATGGACGCACTTCTCAAATTCGAAACTCGATTGCAGTATAGTGTTTCTCATGCACCAGCATAGTTAAGACGTCGACACATGGATCCTCCCGCCGGAGGTTCGAGTCCTCCCAAGGGCATGGATATGAGTGTTGTCCTCAGCGTTAAGTTAGTTTAAGTAGTGTGCAAGTGTAGGGAGCGATGACCTCAGCAATTTGGTCCCTTACGAATTGACACACACACATGGATCGTGTATTCGAATGCTGAGCTTTGATCATGTTGATTTTCTGACATCATAGCGTGGAAAAAGCACGTTGGGGAGTTTTTCCGAACGTAGAGAGCAATATCTTCTTTCAGTCCGAACAGGCCTTGGAAGGCCCAACGGTAGCAACCGGCCACCGTGTCATCCTCAGGCCACAGGTGTCACTGGATGCGGATATGGAGGGGCGTGTTTACGAGACCGGAGCCGCTACTTCTTAATAAAGTAGCACCTCGGTTTACCTCATGAGCGCTGAGTGCAACCCGCTTACCAACAGCGCTCGGCGGACCGGATGGTCACACAGCCAGCGCTTAACTTTGTGATCTGACGGGAACCAGTGTTACCACTGTGGCAATGCCGTTGGCAGAGAGCAATATCTGGCATGTCAGATAATTTGAACGTGCAATTGAACGTAGACCAGTGACTTGAAAGATGTTGTAGTCTCTCTTCAGTATAGTGTTGAGAAACGCCATATTGACTCTGAGTTGAAACTCTTAACTATATATGCTGTTTCTAAGTACCAACAAATTGAGAATTTCTCGAAAACTTGTACTTAACGGTACGATTTGTTCTGCCGCAATAAAGTGAGGGGAACGTCATACTGGTGGTTCAAGAATTATATTAACTTACGTGTTATGGAAATATGCAGTTTCAAGGCAACGGCACATTAAAGATCCATAAAAATGCATTATTCTTGGTATGATTTTTTATAATTAAATGCCGCTTCATAACGTATCTATGATTAAAAATATCAGGCGACGGTAAGATGCAAAGCTGGTCGTTAATCTTTCATCGTCGGAGTAGCGTAACACAAAGATATGGAGTTATAAGACAACACATAACGTGGTGCTAGTTCGAATCTCAGTACAGGTAAATAGGCTTTTACGTACCATGACGTTTTCTAATAGGTCCGATATTTTCATATTAGTTTAATAGAAACATATTTTATAACATTCGCTGTTACATAAGCGTAAGAGCTCTCTTTCTGATGAGTGACTTTGTTCGAATCACTTTCTCGAAAAAAAAAAAATGCCTCTGAGCACTATGGGACTCAACTGCTGTGGTCATTAGTCCCCTAGAACTTAGAACTACTTATACCTAACTATCCTAAGGACATCACACACATCCATGCCCGAGGCAGGATTCGAACCTGCGACCGTAGCAGTCGCACGGTTCCGGACTGCGCGCCTAGAACCGCAAGACCACCGAGGCCGGCCTCACTTTCACGACAAACTTATTTGCGCTACTTGCAGTAAGATATTTTTCGCTTTCTTGTTTCAAGTTTTATTTGGTTTTTTGGTTTGTTTGGTTTGTGGGGCCCTCAACTGCGCCGACTTCGGCGCCCGTACACATTCCCAATCAGTACCCATTTCAATCGAGCTAATTTCATTCATGATGATAGACTGGTGAGGACAACACAAACACACAGTCCCCCGGTAGAGAAAATCTCCTACGCTGCCGGGAATTGAAACCGGGACTCCGTGATCCAAATGTAGCAATGCTCAAGTTTTGTATTTCACATGATGTATAGATACTGCTACTTAACAGGAACTGGGGTCAATTAAAAATGACGATATGGTTTTACTAAAAAGTGAGAATGATGACATAATTTTTATCTCCTGTGGAGAACTGTAGTAAATTTTCATCGCAGTATTTCTAATGCATCTTCCGTTAGCAGATGTCCTTATTGATTGGACCATTTACTTTTCTTTTTGCCTCATAACATATACAGGGATATGTACTTAAATTTTTATTTATGTTTAGTACAGGTAGTACGACGAGACTAGCACATGGAAAATGTAGGAAATATGCGTGTTAATAGAGCTAACGCATAAATTTTACGCCGTCCATTTCGGAGACACTGTGATCCGTAAAGACTACTGCCGCTAGAGTCCGCTGCCATCGCGAATACCACTTTGAGGCACACGTGCCGTATTTACAAGTCTCATATTTTGTGGGCGTTCAGCAGCGCGTAGAAATCCGCACGCTCGGCACAGCACAGCACAATCCGTGTGCCGACGGCTTTATGTTTCACAGCGCCACATTACACTGTTTAATTAGAATCGCGCGAGCGGCTGAGGGCTGCGGGTATGTGGAAATACAGAGTAAGTATGTAGAATGCAAAGAAATTTTTCTTTTTTTATAGCTTTAAGACTTTTCACATAAAAAATTCGAGGAATTGCTTTTCATCACGCCCTCGTAGTATACTTTAATTAAGTATGTACAACTTGCTGAGGGAGCTTGGTACACCAAGGAAATTGATTAACTAGATGAGAGTGTATACAGTGGAGACAAAAGCCGAAGTGAAATTCCAGGGGGCTACCCAAGGGATTGAGCATCAGAGCAGTGTGAGACAAGGCGATACCATTTATCCACAGCCTGTTAAAGTGATCTAGGAGAGAATTATTAGAAGAATGAGAAGAGAAGGCGAAGCAGTGAACCTGAATAGTAGAACGCTGTTACTGTTATGTGAATACGACACTGTTGCCATGGTGGAGTTAGAGAAAGACATGGCAGAAAACGTAGAGCATTCAGCAAAGAATGCCATTAACATTTGTCTGAGGATTAATGTGAAGACTGAAACTCCTAATAAAGCTAAATTACAGGCTGGAAAATGAAACATATCCAGAGAGAAAAATTTAGAATGCCTAGGCACCTGCTTAGGTATAATAGGGCCTAACTTAAAACAATAAATAAATAAACACATTGTCAACAGTGTAAAATTAATTTCAATCTGAAACAGATAATATCGTAAAAATGTGTCAGTTGAGATCAGTTTTCCAGCCTGTAATGCAGTGATAGTTCTGGTGTTGTTATTTGGGACTGTACAACGAGCAACACAAAAAAAATGAAGAGAACTTGTTGATCTTTGAACGGAAAATCATGAGATAGATCTTTTGGTCAATCAGTGAAAAGAACACCTGCAGATGTTGAAAGAACCAAAAATTGTATGACCTCTTGAAACAACTGAACATCGTGCATAAAATGAAAGCGAGGAAAATAGGCCTGCCAGGGCACATTGCGAAGAGACCAGACATGTGACGAGCCAAACCTTCGCCTATGGAAGAGACTGATGGAAGACCAGGCAAGCGATGGGAGGTGGAACTGCAATAGGACTTGCACCAGCTGCATGTCCATGAGAACTGGATACAAAGTGCATAATGTCCCCATCTAAGGAGGAAATTTGGAAGGCTGGCACACGATCCTCAGCATTTTTGATAACTAATTTGCATGTTTTTGTGTGTGCGCTTGGGGCACAATCAAAATTATCTTGGACCCACATCTACGTCTACATCTACATTTGCATCTACACGGTTACTTTACAAGTGACATTTAAATGCCTGGTAGAGGGTTCATCAAACCACCTTCAAATAATTTCTCTACCATTTCATTCTCGAATGGCGTGTTGGGAAAACGAGCACTTTAGATGTAAGGTTTTCGTATTTCCTCTTTTTCCAGCTGTTTTATTGCTGCAGATCTCAACGTCTATAGTAGATCCTCCATAGACTTGCAGCGGTGGGATTAGTTTACTGACTCCCTGCAAGGTGACGTTGTTCCCATCCCACATCACATCCACCCTGAAAGCGACACCCGCCCTCGTCCCAGCATCTCCCAAACTTCTTGGGTGCCTCACTGCAGAAGTCCTTCATTTGACTGGAAGTGTTCACCTACCTGTTGCCGGCCGCTGTGGTCAAGCGGTTTTAGGCACATCAGTCCGGAACCGCGCTGCTGCTACGGTCGGAGGTTCGAAACCTGCCTCGGACATGGATGTGTGCGATGTCCTTAGGTTACTTAGGTTTACGTAATGCTACGTCTAGGGGACTGATGACCTCAGATGTTAAGTCCCATAGTGCTTAGAGCCATTTGAACCATTTTTTGAATCAACCTGTTCTCCTACCTACACACAAAATCATCCCATTGCACCCCTGCCAAATATCCATCCAAGAATTATCTAAAATTACCACGCACTAACTGGAACGTCTATTCCGAACCCATAGAAGTCCACATCGGAAGCCACCTCCAATCCTTCCAGGAACCTAATGATATCCCTAGTGCCTCGTCCTAACTGCAGTATACCTGGTCAGATGCTATATCCGGTCACATTCCTACCAACATACAGCCTCACCACCCTATCCTCCCTCCCCTCCCCTCTCCCCCTACAGTACCTACTACTTTTCCGAAAAACCTGTCTATATAACACTCCTGGCATAGTACTGACTGTTGTACACTCACAAGCCACTGCCAAATACACGGACATATTAGGAATCTATTAACAGGCGCCAAACATGAACCAAACTCAATTCTACACTCTCCACTAACTCTTCCAAATACTGGTAAGCACCCCATCGACTAACTGGCAAAACCCACTTCTTCACGTTAACAGTCCAGTACCTGAAAACCTGGGCAAAGCTACGCATTTTGCATCCTATCTGTCTGACATCTTCTCCATCCCTGATTAGCCACATTTGGTTTTGTACTTTTCTCTGCCATTCGTGAAGGTACAAATACCGCTGACCAACTCCTGACTCCCAGCTTCCAGTACTTGGACAACATATCACAAACGAAATTAAATACACCCATTACAGCAAGCGACATGAAACAAATACTCCACACAAAGCGTAACACTTCGTCCAACCGCAACTGCACTAATTACTAATGTCTCAAAGAGTGCCCCTCCTCCTTTCTCAACACCCTTGCAACCCTTTAGACCACTATCATCCCCACAGGCTACTATACTCAACAACGGAAAACATCCCAAATCCTACTTTTCCTCAAACTCAACAAAGCTCCTACTGATACTTCCTCCCAACCGTCTCATCTACCTTACCTCAGAATTCAGTAAGGTCTTCGAATCCATCCTCTCCTGCCGCATCCATCAACACGTGAATCGACACCATATTCTTCACCCTAACCAGTGTGGCTTCCGTCCCGATTTCACCTCTGATGACTATATCCGGCATCTCACCGATCTCCTATCCCACCAACACCATTCCTGTAAATCCGCGGTCTCGTCTCCCTCGATCTAGAAAAAGCCTACGACCATGTATAACATTGTGGCCGCCTTTTCAAACTCCAGACTTGTGCACTTCCAATTCACTATGGCTGTCTCATTACCTCCACGCTGTCTAATCACTCATTCTCTGTCACTATTAACGGTACTAATTCCTGTACGTCCCATACCACTGCAGGAGTTCCCGAACTCTCTGCCATCCCTCCTCTCCTTTATCTCCTCTCAACTGCTGACCTACCCAAACCACCACCACTAGTTCACTTCGTACAGTATGCTGATTGCACTGCTCTCCTCACCCTATACCCTACACCCCAGAAATCCCAACGATCTCTCCAAAACCGCCTCAATCACTTTACCTACTGATGAAATGAATGCAATGGTTTCTCAGGATGAAACTCTCTAAAATGCAGGCAACAATTACAGGACGCTCCACCCTAACCTTCCGCCTCCATGACTTCTATGTTACCATTTATAACGGTCCAATCCAGCTAACAAACTAAAATATCTTGAACTAACACTCTACCGGCAACAAACGTTGAACTCTCACTTGCTAACATCCAAGAAAATGTCCACAGGAGACTAAAACCTCTGAAACTGTTAACAAGCCGAAATGGTAGATTACGCCGCTCCACTACTCTCCACACCTACAAAACTTTGATCTGACCCATCCACTGCTATGCCAATGTTGCATGGATCTCTCCCCCACCAGAGATCTACAAGTATTTACAAATCCTATAACATCATGCAATCAGTCTCACTTTCTCTATCCAATTACGTTCCTCCATCTGGGTCCTCTAATATCGCATCACATTCCAACCTTCCCTCACTGACATCCAGCACCTATTCATCAACTTGGTTGTAATCACCCCGTTATCTCCCATCTGATCACCGACCCTGATATGCTACTGAACCTTGAAATATGGTCACTATATTTATTTACTTGAATTTAGTATATTTTGTGACAGTACCTTTTCCGTGAAATGTTTGTAAGATGATATTTGACTTTTTGTGTTGGCTTCAGTCGTCTAGTGAAAGTATGATTCCACAATGTTGTTTCGTCCGCTGCAGAAATGACCTGGTTCAATGCGTTTGCCTCATTTTTGGTGCTTCAAATATTATTTCTTCGAATGTGGTTCATTATTGATGTTTATATAAAAAAAGTAATAACATAATTCATTTTTCCTGTTGACTAGCAAATATTTATAACGGCGACCTACATCTTGTTCCACTGTCACACACACCGAGAGTTCACTGCCGTCTGACTACGGTCAAAGACGACTCCATCGTCAAAGACATATCACACAACATACAAGCTTCCACATGTAACCAGTCGCTTTGGTATTCTTCGTCACATCTACTAATAGTAATCAATATGCAGTCACTCTCAAACATATAAGCCAATTAGCATAAAATAAGGCAAATTACAATTCACAAAAAATATTGTGACAAAAATATAAAAAAAAAACATTTACAACCTCTCTCATTAGATTTGGTATCGACAATTCCGGTAGAAAATAACATATATCCCACATCCATTACAACCTTCACGAAAACATCCCTCCACTTACACACACTATATATCCTATCACAACGGAACTTCATCGAACTCCGTCACCCAGACAATGAGATCCATCCCGATATTTATCGCTCCTACCAGCTTTACCTCTTCCCAACCTATCCCACTCCACATCGGGAATCCTTTCTCCTTTCTCTCACCACCCACCCCTATCCCTTTCCTCTTGCAGCCACTGCCTTACCCATACAACACAATACATCTCACCCTCTGTCTTTCCCACAGAGTGCATATCGGTATTTCACACTATCCACCTCAACTTCTACCACTCATTTTCATAGTCTCATTATCTAACAGACTCCTATCTTTCTACCAGCACCCATCAACCGAATGGAAAATACTCTCTCCACCAACAATACTTCTCGTCCCAGCGCAGGTCGTTGAGATTTTACATGAATTGTGCAGTGCTTCTGTGATTCTATGAAAAGAATTTCACCCATCTGTGAGTTTTTATTGTATATATCTTCACTTTTTTAACTGTTTGTCTCTGATTTTTAACTTAAAACAGAAAAAGACCCAATTTTTTGTGTTTCTCCCTATATTTTTTTCAATTCGCTTGGATGAAGAAGGGAGAATTGCATCAGTAAAGGCCTACTCCCGTCCATGAAGAACAAAGAGGATGAAATAACCATAGAAAAAATATATTTGCCATCGTAAATAACTCACCTTTTCTGTGCTGGAACAGAGAAGACTGAGACGGCGCCATGAATAGTGAAGAAGATACTTGATTGTGCGTTTGTTTATCTGTGTTTCACTTGCTCGATTGCTAGTTTGCAGCGCTGGAGCATTCTTATTTCAGGGATACTAGCGAGCAGCTGAGTTTCTAGAGAAGAAGATTTGATATTTGTGAATTTGGGAGAAATTGTCTGAAATACTTTATTATGTAAATGAAAACTGGTTTGTAAAAAGACTGTTACTGGTTCCATGGAGAGGATTTTAGAAGGACTATTTCAATGTATGTGCAAAGTCGAAATCTTTGTTTGTCAGAGCTAATATTTACAGAAATCTGTATCATTTAGATAACTAATAATATTCATTGTGTGAGAAGTAACACGATTAGTAGAAATATCTGTAAATTTTTTTACTAATGAGCGACTTTTGTAACTGGTAGTCTTTTTTTACAATAACTGGATTTTAATTTCCCAAGAACAGTGTTCATTAAAGAAAACCCTCCTCGATCATTCCTAGTAAATTTTGAACATATTCTCGTGTGTGCATTACACCTTATGCCACACGAAGCCACAGATTGTTTCTGACAAGCAAAACACAAATTTAGAGTTAGATTATATTTTTTTAGCGGCTGCATTTGCTGATTTCAATTTGGTTTCGAGTACGTCAGTACACCAGACACAAAACAGCGTGCTGAGCATGAGGTAAGTTACTGTTATTTCAGGTCACATGTCACTTTGTGTGTACACAGTCAGTAATTTTGGGAACCGTTCTTAAAATGGTTCAAATGGATCTGAGCACTATGGGACTTAATATCTGAGGTCATCAGTCCCCTAGACTTAGAAATACTTAAACCTAACTAACCTAAGGACATCACACACATCCACGCCCGAGGCAGTATTCGAGCCTGCGACTGTTGCAGCAGCGCGGTTCCAGACTGAAGCACCTAGAACCGCTCGGTCACATAGGCCTGCGGTACCGTTCTTATTAAGTAGATTAAGTTTCAGTGAACGGTGTAGGTGATATGAAACAGTTATTTTCTATCGAGTTGAGGAGTATTTTATATTGTAGATATGCACTTCATGTTACGCAACTTTCACACACTACTTCAGCACTGAGTTACAGTTGTTAGTTCCTTACGGGATTTAATCAGGTTTATTTTCGTGATTTTAAATTCAGCTTTTCACTTGGATTAAAGTTTTGTTTCACGACAATGTTTACATGCGCAACGTAAGTCCAACCAACAGTCAATGTTACGCAGCAGTTGAATACGATACCTGAAGTACATTTTACACGAGGAGAAAGTTCTTGAAAAAAGAATATTCAATATTTTCATTTGTAGATTAAATTTTGTAGGAAGCCAATAAAGTCTTTCTGTACTAGCTCTTATTTCCCTTGTTTAATCGTGATTATCTTTTAGCCCTCTGTAGGTGGGTACCAGCAGAATAATTTCGCAGTCGCAGAACAAAGTTGGTGGTTATAAGTTCGCGAGAAGATCCTGCCTAAACGTAAAACACCGTTGTTTTGAGAATTACCACTCCCATTCACTTATCATGTGCGTAGCACTCTCTCGTCTATTTTCCGATGATAGAAAACGAACTGCCCTTATTTGAATTTTTTCGATATCCTCCCTCAGTCCCATCTACTAAGGATGCAACACCGCACAGCACTATCCCGACAAATCGCGGACGAGCATGGTATAAGCGGTCTATTCAGAATACCAGTAACACTTTCTAAGTCTTCTGGCAATAAATCACAGTCTTTGGTTTGCTTCCCCCACAACATTATCTATGTGATCGTTTCAGATTACTCGTAATTGTATTTAGTTGAATTTGAAGCCTTTTGATTTGTGTGATTTATCGTTTAACCGAAATTTAGCCGGTTTGTTTTAGTACTCATTCGGATATATTCACACTTTTCGTTATTTACATTCAATTGCCACTTTTCACACCATACAGATATCTTGACAGAGTCATTTTTCAATTGGTTTTGATTATCCGATGGAACCCTATGACAGCATCATATGCAAATAATCCAAGAGTCTTTCCAGATTATCTCCTATGTTGTGTACATATATTAGGAGCGGCAGTGGGCCTCTAACACTTCCCTGAGGAGCGCCAGATATTATTTCTGTTTTACTCGACGACTTCACGTCATTTACTGCGACCTGTTACCTATCTGACAGAAACTCACTAATCCAGTCGCACAACTGAGGTAATACTCCGTATACACGCAATTTTATATGAAGTGTCTTGTGAGGAACGGTGTCAAAAGCCTTCTGGAAATCTACAATTAGATATCAGCCTGATATTCTCTTTCGATAGCACTCATTACTTCTTGAGAAGAAAGAGCCAGTTGTTCTTCACAAAAAGGGTGTTTGCTGAATATATACGAATAGTTAGAAGTATATTACCGATCCCATGTGACACCGGGCAATGATCATCAATCCGACTTGCATTGGCAGCAGAGTTGTTAGGAAAAATGGTGCTTACATCAAGAAGTGGTCATCGGCATTTCCTTGAGATTCGCTTAACGAGACGTGAAGAAGGGAAGAATCTACGAGTCTGTCTGACGCGGTTAGTCGTCCTCTTTTGAGGCGTTCTTTAAGCAAATCGGCCTTTTGCCCGCCCTTTTGGCAGTGTGGCCGCTTCTAATTTGCGCCCATTGTAGCAGCGGCTGAGTGCGGTTTCGCGTGAGGCCGGAGGAGCTCGTTACGTGCTTCTTGCGGCTAACGACGGCGACGGCGACGCCGGAGGGCCGGTCCTGTGCGCTTCAATTTATGCGCCGGCAGAGATGCTCCGAAGGTGTGCCGGGATTAAGCGCCGCCATTATCCGGATAGGCGTCCGCGCCCGGAATATATCGGCAAATGTCCCTCTCGCCGTGCTCCGATATGGCCCGCAGCGGGGATATATTAACACGTTTAGGCGGACGTTTAAGGTTTCCTGCGCGTGTCGGTGTTAGGTAGCGGGCACGCCTCGTCTGTTGCTGTAAACTACGATTACGCGTGGGGAGCGGAAACAGAGCGCACAGGTTCCCGGGTTTCAGTTGCTGTGGGAGCACAGCGTGAATATTACACCTCTGCAGAGAGCTACAGGGAGGTACTTCTGTGAGGCCGTCGCGTATGTATGTTGTCCAGCTATTCCTATAGCCAGTGTGTAAGGCCAATTAATCCCGCAAATACCTTTCTGAACAGTTATAATGTCTCAGGACACAAATTCGATGTTCTTTGGTCCTTACTGAAGTCACATTGCTGATTTTTCTATTTTACCATTTGTTTTAAAATCGTTCCTCTATTCAACTCATTAAAAAACATTAAGTCTCAAACGAGGTTATTTGTCGCTGTCGATGCTGAATAATAAAATTTGAAATATTTAGTTTTACTGAGGAATCTAGTAAAAAAAAACTATCTTAGGAGCACAGGCTCAAATACACTCCTGGAAATGGAAAAAAGAACACATTGACACCGGTGTGTCAGACTCACCATACTTGCTACGGACACTGCGAGAGGGCTGTGCAAGCAATGATCACACGCACGGAACAGCGGACACACCAGGAACCGCGGTGTTGGCCGTCGAATGGCGCTAGCTGCGCAGCATTTGTGCACCGCCGCCGTCAGTGTCAGCCAGTTTGCCGTGGCATACGGAGCTCCATCGCAGTCTTTAACACTGGTAGCATGCCGCGACAGCGTGAACGTGAGCCGTATGTGCAGTTGACGGACTTTGAGCGAGGGCGTATAGTGGGCATGCGGGAGGCCTTGTGGAGGTACCGCCGAATTGCTCAACACGTGGGGCGTGAGGTCTCCACAGTACATCGATGTTTTCGCCAGTGGTCGGCGGAAGGTGCACGTGCCCGTCGACCTGGGACCGGACCGCAGCGACGCACGGATGCACGCCAAGACCGTAGGATCCTACGCAGTGCCGTAGGGAACCGCACCGCCACTTCCTAGCAAATTAGGGACACTGTTGTTCCTGGGGAATCGGCGAGGACCATTCGCAACCGTCTCCATGAAGCTGGGCTACGGTCCCGCACACCGTTAGGCCGTGTTCCGCTCACGCCCCAACATCGTGCAGCCCGCCTCCAGTGGTGTCGCGACAGGCGTGAATGGAGGGACGAATGGAGACGTGTCGTCTTCAGCGATGAGAGTCGCTTCTGCCTTGGTGCCAATGATGGTCGTATGCGTGTTTGGCGGCGTACAGGTGAGCGCCACAATCAGGACTGCATACGACCGAGGCACACAGGGCCAACACCCGGCATCATGGTGTGGGGAGCGATCTCCTACACTGGCCGTACACCTCTGGTGATCGTCGAGGGGACCCTGAATAGTGCACCGTACATCCAAACCGTCATCGAACCCATCGTTCTACCATTCCTAGACCGGCAAGGGAACTTGATGTTCCAACAGGACAATGCACGTCCGCATGTATCCCGTGCCACCCAACGTGCTCTAGAAGGTGTAAGTCAACTACCCTGGCCAGCAAGATCTCCGGCTCTGTCCCCCATTGAGCATGTTTGGGACTGGATGAAGCGTCGTCTCACGCGGTCTGCACGTCCAGCACGAACGCTGGTCCAACTGAGGCGCCAGGTGGAAATGGCATGGCAAGCCGTTCCACAGGACTACATCCAGCATCTCTACGATCGTCTCCATGGGAGAATAGCAGCGTGCATTGCTGCGAAAGGTGGCTATACACTGTACTAGTGCTGACATTGTGCATGTTCTGTTGCCTGTGTTTATGTGCCTGTGGTTCTGTCAGTGTGATCATGTGATGTATCTGACCCCAGGAATGTGTCAATAAAGTTTCCCCTTCCTGGGACAATGAATTCACCGTGTTCTTATTTCAATTTCCAGGAGTGTAGAACAAGGATAGGAGAAGATATCGGCCGTGTCCCTTTCGGAGGAAGGAAGTAGAGAAAGTATGATGGGCCTAGAGGACCGCAAGGGGATTTGAATCACGGTTCTCTAAAAAATAAGCCCGGTCTATAACGGCTGATGATAGATTTGAAACCGATGTCTGACGTCGTAACTCGGCAATAGCATCACAGTCAGCTAATAGAAATCGACTGGATGTTTACGAAGTAGTCCGTTGCACATTGCTTTACCTGTGCAAACAGGTGAAAGAAGTTTCACGTTCTCTCACATCGTGTCCGAGAACACTAAGCCGCAATTGTGCTATGAAAGAAACACGAACTAATTGGATGAAGTGCGTAATCATCCTGCCAGAATGCGTCCTTTAAACGATACAATTTAAGTCACATAAGCGCGAATAAAATTAATGCTGTTCGCACTAAAGGATCTTTTAAATGACCAAAAATCTGAAAACAATGTTATGTTGTTTTACTAACACTTCACTTTCAATTCAGCACGCACAGTAACATGAAAAAGCAGTATCAATACAGATAGCAATGCTGATTGCGTGTAACATACCTGGAAACAGACAAGATCAACTGAAAAGAGTATATTTATTTACTCCTTTCCATTCTCGTCTGCTATCGCACATTTCATAATACATGCATCTGTGCAGTAAACATAAATTATATGTCTCGTAGTTTTCGTGAGTCCCGCCTTAAATATCGTGAGGCTCCGTACTGCTAATGCTAGTCGTGATTTTATACTGTAATTTTCATCAGCTTCTTTTCAGCTTGCAGTAAGCGAAGCAGACGAATTTCATTTGAATTTAAATTGTAGCAGTTACAGTTATCAAGATGAAAGTTAATTACTTTATTCTGCTCAATCTCAATAACGATCAGGAACGACTAGGAGCAGTTTCATGACAAGGAGACTAATGTGTAAGCGACACACTCTTTGCACAAACTGGAAAAAGGATAGTAGTTTAGTGAATAGCAGTTACTCTTCAATACAACGTCCTGAAAGAACGAAAGGGTTTACAGCTGCGATATCCAATCCCGTACACTACAGGTCATTACAATTGGTACACCATGAAGATGACGTGCTACAGACGCTAAATTTAACCGGCAAGAAGAAGATCTTGTGATGATTAGCTTTTCAGAGCATTCACACAGGGTTGGCGCCGGTGGCGACACCTACAACGTCCTGACATGGGGAAAGTTTCCAACCGATTTCTCATACACAAACAGCAGTTGACCGGAGTTGCCTAGTGAAACGTTGTTGTGATGCCTCGTGTAAGGGGGAGAAATGCGTACCATCACGTTTCCGACTTTGATAAAGGTCGGATGATAGCTATCGCGATTGCGGTTTATAGTATCGCGACATTGCTGCTCGCGTTGGTCGAGATCCAATGACTGTTAGCAGAATATGGAATCGGTGGGTTCAGGAGGGTAATACAGAATGCCGTGCTGGATCCCAACGGCCTCGTATTACTAGCAGTCGAGATGACAGGCTTTTTATCCTCATGGCTGTAACGGATCGTGCAGCCACGTCTCGATCCCTGAGTCAACAGATGGGGACGTGTGCAAGACAACAACCATCTGCACGAACAGTTCGACGACGTTTGCAGCAGCATGGACTATCAACTCGGAGACCATGGCTGCGGCTACCCTTGACGCTGCAACACAGACAGGAGCGCCTGCAATGGTGTACTCAACGACGAACCTAGGTGCACGAATGGCAAAAAGTAATTTCTTCGAATAAATCCAGGTTATGTTTACAGCATCATGATGGTCGCAGCCGTATTTGGCGACATCGCGATGAACGCACATTGTAGGCGTGTATTCGTCATCGCCATACTGGCGTATCACCCTGCGTAATGGTATGGGGTGCCATTGGTTACACGGCTCGGTCACCTCTTGTTCGCATTGAAGACACCTTCAACAGTAGACTTTACATTTCACATGTGTTACGGCCCGTGGCTCTACCCTTCATTCGATCCTTGCGAAACCCTACATTTCAGCAGGATAATGTACGACTGCATGTTGCAGGTCCTGTACTGGCCTTTCTGCATAGAGAAAATGTTCGACTGCTGCCCTGGCCAGCACATTTTCCAGATCTGTCACCAATTGAAAACGTCTGGTCAATGGTGGCCGAGCAACTGGCTCTTCACAATACGCCAGTCACTACTCTTGATGAACTGTGATATCATGTTGAAGCTGCACGGACAGCTGTACCTGTACACGCCATCCAAGCTCTGTTTGACACAATGCCCAGGCGTATCAAGGCCGTTATTACGGCCAGAGGTGGTTGTTCTGGGTACTGATTTCTCAGGATCTATGCACCCAAATTGCGTGAAAATGTAATCACATATCAGTTCTAGTATAACATATTTGTCCAATGAATACCCGTTTATCATCTGCATTTCTTCTTGGCGTAGCAATTTTAGTGGCCAGTAGTGTAATTCAAATGGATTTGATGACCTCGATTCAGAATGATGAAACACCGATACCAATAGTGTTTCACTTATCTCCTTTCTTTAGACGCACTTAGCCGATAGTTTTGTCGGCAGTACAATTAATGCACCTTGGCCACCCTCAGTGAAGCAGTGTTTAATAATTGCTGCGTGGGAACCACCCCAACTCCACAACTGTTCTGGTATCATTCTCTGCATGCGGTAATCTATTACATACTGTCGTCCACCAGCACCACAGGCGTTTCCCAGTTATGAAAAAGAACTGTGAGTGGGCATGATAAACACGATTACGTAACACTTTGGCATTTGCATTTACGGCGTTTGACGATCGATTTATAGCAATATATTTACTCATCAGTTTGCAATGAGAGTGGTTAGAAGGGTCGAAAAAAGTTTCCCTTTGACGGCGATTCTACAGCATATATTCAACGTAGCGTGTCTATCATGCAAGTATATAAACACCCACTTATGGACAAATAGACTATTGTGGCATTCATGTCTTTCAGACGTCCAAGCGGTAAATGAGAGAGCGTGAACTGTGGCGACGTCATTACCACATGTCTCCAAACAATACCGATGTGCTGCTATTCTTTTGTTGGCTGACGAGGGCCAAACACCGGTAGGCATCCATCGGAGAACGAAGAAAGTGGAAGGAGCAGCATATCTTCCGAAAACCACCGTTGTGGAATGGAGCAGAACCGTTTATGACGTGTTCGATCGGACAAGAGTCCAGACGAAATATTGCTCCAACACGATAATGCACACCCACACATAAGTCTGAGAACCCGAGAACAGATCGAAAACTTGAGTTGGACATCAGCGCCTCATGCACCCTACAGTCAAGACCTGGCACCTTCGGACTTACATCTCTTTGGGTCGCTTAAAGATTCTCAACGGGGAACGCATTTTGAAGATAAAGAGAGGGTCAATCATGCAGCGAAAACAAGGCTACGCCGACAGGACAAGAGCTTTTACCAGCAGGGAATTCATGCTCTTCCACAAGTTGGCGTACCGCCATTGAACGTGATGGAGACTACGTAAAATCATTGGACATGGGCAAGACATTTTGATGTATATTGTCACCAAATTCTGACTCTTAACAGTAAATATGTTCTGAGAAAAAAATGTGGAGTGTTACCTATTGAACGAAGCTCATACTTTTTGTGAATACAAGCTCGATGGTTTAGCCTTTGTTAAAAGTCCAACTGTCTTGATATAGTTTCTGAAACCATTTACATTCCATTGTAAAATATGAGCCATCTTATATATGAGATACAGTGTTCTTTTTATTCATAACTATTTGTCTTGATGCCGATATTGCGATACAACGGAGATTGTTACATGGGGCTGTATGCCCCTATCGCCTGTACTTCGGGTAGATACATTCCGTACCGGGATTGCTTCCACAGGCACGTCCCCATATCGCAAACTCGTAGAGCATAAGTTTCGCCAAGTCGAGTGGGAGACACTCCAGTTCTTAATCTATAGCTCTAATCACTCCCTATGTGTCATCCGTATTTATACATAAACGCTCATTATGCGTCGGAGCACACTGAAACCTGTGAAGTGCTTGAAGAATTCTTGATGGATATTGATTTCTGGCCAAATCCCACAACATCCTAATTTTAAAAAGGTTGTTGTAACAAGCAGAGACCTAGTGCATATAGATGTATAAGAACTTAAAATAAAAGTGGGAGCATGCTGGTGTGACGGATATTAAAAATCAATTGTAGCGAATGAACATGGAACTAGAAAATCGGCCTGCATTTATTATTACCTTCAGGTGTCCAATGTTCCTTGAGCACATTATAGCAGGAGTTATCCACGGGAAAGTGATTCTACATGTCTCTAACGGAATGCGCTGTTTCGAGTCAGCACTAAGAACACACCACAGCAGCGGTGAATGGACAGGCAAGTAGTGGAATTTCGGCCAAGCTGAAAGGGAAGACAGGAGTCCTTGTACAAATTCTCTATTTTCTGTGAACTGCAGAGATAAGAGTGCTGTTTGGAGCTGTGACTGTCATTTTTTTCTGCATGAAAAGAAAATTGTTGACATCAAAGGCAAAAAGAGAATCTCCTATCAGGAAGCCAAAACATGTGTGTTGCTTACAACCTACCAAATTTTGTGGCGTCCTTTGTTCAGTGACTGACAAATTGTTCCAAAATTTGGTGCTTCAGCACAGATTTCAAACGAAGTTGCTCATCCAAGTGTACCCGCAGTAACGAAGTTCCCGCTGAACCATTCTCTCCACCACTCAACAAACGAAGCTTACAGCGAAACTTAGCCCACAGGCAGGAAATACATCCCTGCAGAAAGACAGAACAGTGATCGGTAGCGTGTCCCCAATTATGAAGTCTCTACCATCTCCAGCCAATGGGGAAGGCGTGGTGAACAGTTCGAGATCGAAAAGAAACAGTTCATGACCAATAAACAGCAATGTAGTGGTTTTTTGTGATGAATCTATCGGACGTACAGGCGATAGGGGCATAGATAAATGTCTAAGGGGACCAACAGCCCCATGTAACAATCCCCATTATATCGCAACATTGGCATCCCGACGAATAATTATGAAAAAAAGAACACTGTATCTCATCTGTAAAATGGCTCACATTTTACAGTGAAATGTAAATGGTTTCAGAAAATATATAGAGAGGGTTGGACTTTTAGCAAAGGATAAACCATCGAGCTTGTTTCCAGAGAAAGTACAAGGGTCGTTCAATAGGTAATGAACCACATTTTTTTCTCAGAACATATTTATTGTTAAGAGTCATAATCTGGTGACAATACACTTCAATATGTCTTGCCCATGTCCAATGATTCTACGTAGTCTCCATCAAGTTCAATGGCGGTACGCCAACTTGTGGAAGAGCATGAATTCCCTGCTGGTAAAAGCTCTTGTCCTGTCGGCGTAGCCTTGTTTTCGCTGCATGATTGACCCTCTCTTTATCTTCAAAATGCGTTCCCCGTTGAGAATCTTTAAGTGACCCAAAGAGATGTAAGTCCGAAGGTGCCAGGTCTTGACTGTAGGGTGCATGAGGCGCTGATGTCCAACTCAAGTTTTCGATCTGTTCTCGGGTTCTCAGACTTGTGTGTGGGTGAGCATTATCGTGTTGGAGCAAGATTTCTGTGGGATTGTTGTCCGATCGAACACGTCGAAAACGGTTCCTTATTTCATTAGGAGTGTTCACAAAAGCCTATGACCCTCTTGGTATAACATCCACGAGAATTACGCCTCCACAATTCCAGAAGAGCGTCATCATAACCTTTAAGACAGAGGGGGATGTCTTGAATTTCTCCTTTTATGGTGAATGAAGATCGTGCCACTCCACGGATTGCCTTTCTCTTTCCGTCGCAAAGTGGTGCATCCAGGTTTCGTCCCCCGTAAGGATCCATGAATGAAAGGCCTCTCCGTCGCTCTCAGAACGCTCCAAAAGTGCAGGTGAAATAACCTTTTTTTGAATCTTGTGATCCGCTGTGTGCCTTCGTGGAACCCATCGTGAGCACCTCTTTCAATATCCAAGTGTCTCGATCATTGCGGACGCACTTACAATGCTGACCGAAAACTGTAGAGCCAATTATCGAGTGGTGATGGCCGGTCGACACAAATAATGGCATCCACACTATTCAGCATGTCTAGATCAGGAACTGTGACAGGACGTCCCGTGTGTGAATGGTCATGGAGCTCTGTTTCTGCATTTCTTGAGGATGTAACATTCTTCACCCCTCCGCCAACTGTGCTCCAGTCAACTGCAGCATTACCATACACTGCACACTAACGTTATGGATGTTCACTAAGGTTTCTTTTTCTGCACACAAGAATTCAGTAACAGCAGGCTGTTTGTAACGTGAGTCGTATGTAGGCGCTATTTTGACGCTGCACTACGGCTTTGCCATCTGCCAGAATGGTTCGAAACTTCATCGGAGCACAGAACAAACATCAAATGTGAAGCACAAACCATGACGTTTTTCTATGAGTATTAATGGCTTTTTTAAAAATGTGGGACATTATTGAACAACCCTCATACATTTTAAATTATCTGACTAGCCTGTACTGAGGTGTTACAACCTCCACAGGAAGAACGACTTAAGGAGGACTTAGACGTCAGTACAGCAGCAAGAGTGAATGTTCCCTACAGGATAACCATATTGTTACGCCATTGTGTAATGTACTTGGCATAGCCGGTTAAAATTAAGACAGCTTTCCTGGTAACACAGTAAGCTACTTAAGGGGGTGATGTCACAACAGCAAGGCAGACTTCAACGGGGAATGTCCACTGATGTGACATGTGTTACGGCCGCACAATCAAAATGTTTGCTTCCCACTGTCGCCACGCTGAGTGGCTATAGGCGGAGAAGCACCGACACAGCAGGAAGACAGAGCGTCGAAGGTGCGGACGGCCGACTGACTTCATGCACTGGCCGAGCTTCTGTTATGACTTCAATGAATGACTAACCTGGTCAGTGTAGTATGCTTTCTACACCTTCCCTCGAACGAAACTCTGGATGTGGACACTCATGGTAACCTCTTCGCCGTCCCCTTGACTGCAACGTCCGCCTTACGTGATGTGGCTCCACCGACACACTTTCTCAGTTCGAGTTATTCAGAATCACTTGCTGTCGATAATCTATGTCTCCTGAGCATGGGGATAAAGCCAAAACTCAGCACTGACCTTGCGTTGTTCTTTGCCACCGGTCATCTCCATCCCTCACACACACCGTTCAGTGGAAAGAGGACGACAACTTGGACCGCAGCGATCACGTTCCGATCTGGATATATTTACCTGAAAGAGCACTGCCTGAATATAATAACGCCACTGAGACAGGTGCCCAGATAGAATAAGAGCATACTATACAGTCAACTGATGATATTTGAACGTAGGGGCAGCATCCATGACAGGGTGAATCGTACCGGCTTAACGATTCGCCACGCCGTGAGCACCACATGTCCCTTGGTGGAATGACAAATGTCATTCTGGAGTTAGAGAGAGAAGCATGCCCCTGTGGAGGTTCAACTGCGGAGCACCTGATTAGAGCGTCACAGCCTTTCGGGTTCTGGTGGCGAGAGGAAATGGTAGCCTTACAAAATGGGAGAGCAAAAACATTTGGGCAACAATCTGTGCACTCATCAACCGTTTCTCTAAATCAGTGCAAGTATGGGAAACAGTTAAGAGGATTTAAACAGTAGGTGTGGATTCCCTACTAATGCTGCAATAAAGAACAGGAATCCCGCAAACAAAAGACGCTGCATAAATAATTGCGGAGCACTACCCTCAAATAACTAACACTGTCAGCTTTTCGTCCCGACCGAGTGTTTGCTGAGAGGTATAGTTGGCACTTAACGTTCCACCATCAATGAAGTATATAACTGCCTCCTCTCTACCTGGGAGCTCGACTCTAAATTGAATGCAGCACGAGTCACGACATCAGATCACTACAAAATGCATTACATATGTTGCGACATCTGCCTGGGTTTGTTAACGGAATGCCATTGGACCATTTAAACTCAGTACGGGAAACAGGACATTTTTAAAACAGACTACTTTAATTGACCTTGTTAAACCGGGAGTGACCAGATATTCCGAAGTAGTTGTCGTAAAGTTGTCTTCAGCAGCTGTGTGGGAAAGATCTTGGAACGGATTTTCAAGTGCCACCGTGCCTGATTCGTACTATCCACATAGCTCATTTCTCCCTTTCATTGTGGATTCAGGAGGTATCACTCCACCACTGGTAACCCGACCATGCTGGGGGAGGCCGTACAACTTGGTTTTATATATCGTTATCCCTTAACTGATGTTTTTTCGACTTTGTGACGGTATATGTTGCTACCAGTAGGCATAATATCCTCCAGTACCTCCACCAATGGGGCTTTCTGGGTGTCTTCCATTTTTTCTGTTTTGTTCATCATTTAGTCGTGCGGTAAGTTCAGGCTATCTGCAGAAGGTTATTAATGGGATGCACGAATGGACACCAAAAATACTGTAGTTTTCAGTGGTCGTGTCTTCAGAATCCACCTACCAGATGTGTTCGCTGTCTATTACGCTCAGCTGCATGCAGTTCTGAAAGAACCAGAGCAGATGCCACAAACTAAAGGAACATGTTTCTGTTGTGCTTCAATACCCAGAGTGCTCTACAGGCTATTCAACAAAGCTACACAACAAGAAATGTGATACAGCATTTTGAAGAATGCAGCACAATGGATGTGTGTTGGCTTTCTGATGGATACTTGGGTACATGGGGACAGATGGAAAAGAGGAAGCTGACATAGCGGCCAAAGAGGCCTATAGGGGAACTGAGTTGAATGGTGTGCTATGACGCTGCAGGCTCTGAACTAGCTGTTGGGTGCCGTCATACGTTCATGAGAAGAATAGTGACCGGATGTGGGGGAAACGAAGCTTCGACCTGTGAAACCAACTATACCTCCGTGGTGTTTCTCCTTTCATTTACAGACGGGATGAAGTACTATTGGCTTGTCCCTGTATCGGATATAACACCCTGTGCGACGTTAGCGAACCACTTATGAATTTGAAACCAGTTTAGTTTTGCATAGAAACTTTAAAGCAACCATATAATAATGAAAAATTATATCGTGTGAAAGATCACAAGAAAATTAATGCTTACCCTGTTTTTACGATGAATATGACCCCAGCACGTGTAAATCACCAACTGTAAAATAATTAACGTATCTACGAGGGGTGTCCAGAAAGTAAGTTCCGATCGGTCGCGAAATGGAAACGATTATGAAAATCCGATAAAACTTTGCACAGATGTATTGGGCAGTGTCTCTAGCATGACCCCAGGTAGCATCACGTCGCTCTTCTCATTTCTGAGCTCACAGTGACCGCGTAAAGCTATCTAGAAAATAGTGTCTCCCGCCGTGTACTAGGGCCTGGTGAGAAATTTCGCCTAAAGCTATGCAAGCAACATTACATAACTGTCGTGCTGTTTCTTCTTCAAGACAATCCTCAGCCCCTTTCTGCAGCGCCAATGAAGAAGCTCCTGCATCGTTTTCAATTGAAAATGTTTGATTACCCACAATGCAGCCCCGTAATTGTCTCCTTCTGAGTTTCATCTCTGCTAACATCAACGGCTGAATATGAAGACAAGATTTTGGCACAAACAACACGCTGTAGGCCAGCGTAGAGAATTGGCGGAAAGCACTGGCGGCTGCCTCCTATGATGAGGGTATTGTAAAGTTGGTACAACGCTACGACAAATGTCTAAGTCAGAACGGTCACTACGTAGAGAAGTAGCTGGAAGGTGCATCTAGCTATTACAAATAAAATATTTCTTATTTTCAGTGTGGTTACCATTTCGCAGTCAATCGGAACTACTTTATGGACAGCCCTCGTAATTTCATGCACGAAGCTGTACTGTATGGCTTATTGTCCCTACCTTGAAATTTATTTGCAATCGCAAATTTACCTCTGCCTTTCCTTTTTATGAAAATATTAATAAATACAATAAATTGAGTATTATTTCGCTTTTTAACAAAGTATGTAACGTAATAATTGAATATAATAAATATTATTCCGCCTATGAAGTTCTACCCACGACCTTAGAATTGTCGCTCTGTACTTTCTACGCTGCACCAACTTCCGCCTGGAAACTACACTAATGTAAATGACTCATGACTGACCCGATCCGCGCTTCTGTTTTTTAAACGATTGCCCATCTGGAGCTACTATGTCTGTCAGTTTCTTTACGGCCTAAGCCCTGCATATACCATAAATTAGGATTAAATCTGTCCCTTTGTTAACCAATGACCAGGCTGCTATCGCATCTATGGAAGATGGCAAGGACCAACCATTTCGCAGCATTATATGGCTGAAGCATTGTGAAATATCAAAAGCTAAACATCATTCAAGAGACCTGAGGCGAAAGAAATTCAGAACGAAAATTTGCCTAGGTGAAATCTATCTCGAACAAATATCAGAATTTAACTACCTTTGCAGTAGTATCATATATGACATTCAGAGAAAGTCAATTAATTTCCCAAGCATTTTCGGCATAATCGGGAGAACATACTCGGGAGCCTGATACACGGATATGCGGAAGATATTTTACGGATCAATGGCATGACAGCAAAGTATGCAGTCCAAAGGAAATGAAGGCGACTTTAAAAAAGAGCAATAAATCTTCTGAGAGAAATTTAATATCAGGGTCGTAAACCACTCCAATGAAGAACGTTTCTATACTACAAGGAAAAAATTCAAAAAATAAATGCGGAAAAAGCCTATCCATTTTGAGAAAACACTTGACGATGTTGATTGTAAGATACACTGTAATTCTGAACGAAGCATTGAGCAACCAGAAAAGGATACAAAACTGAAATCTGGACAGGAAATTAAACTTCAGGGAAAAGATACAAATATTTTGCTGACAATGTTGTAATTCTGTCGGTAACGGCAAAAGACTAGGAAGGTCAGTTGAACGGAATGGTTAGTGTCATGAAAAGCAGTGATGTGCTAAACATCAACAAAATCAGAACAAAGATAATGGGATGATGTCCAATTAAACCAGGTGCTGCTGAGTGAATTACATTATGAAATGGCACACGAGAGATAGTAAATGAATTTTGTTATTTAGACAGAAAAATAAGTGAATTTAGCAAAAATAGAGAGGACAGAAAAATCTGAGTGCACCAGTAAGAAAAATCATATTTCTTAAAATAAAAGATGAACTAGTGCACACTGGTACCTTATGGAATGAGAATCGGTTGCGCACATCCAACATAAATTTAAATCCAAGAAAGCCTTTTCGAAAGGTACCTCTTTGGAGTGTAACATCGAACTGAATTGAAAAGTGGAATATAAATAGATGAGACAAGGAGAAATTAAAAGCATTTCAAATGTTGTGCTTCAGAAGAATGCTGAAGACTAGAATGGTAGACCGGATAACGAACAGGTACTGAATCGAATTCGTAAGAAAAGAAATTTATTTCGTAAAGTGACTGAAATGATGATCATTCTGTAGAACACATCGGAAAACATCAAGCATGATTTGGTAATGGACGAGAATGGTGGGATGGGGGGAGACAGTGGGGGTAGGAGGTAAGAACCGTTTAGTAAGACCAAGGTTTGAATATGGTAATCAGGTCGATGTGGGTGCACGTAGCAGTAGCTATGCAGAGATAATGCGCATGTTGGATTAGCGTAGAGCAGTGTTCGGCAACCTGTATGCTGTCACACAGAGTGAAGAGTGTGGTGCGAACATTTACATACGAGGCGTATTCGGAAAGTAAGGTCTGATTAGGCGCGAAATGGAAACGACTGTGAAAATCCCATGGAACTTTGTACAGATGTGTTGGGCAGTGTCTATAGGCTACCTGTCGATCACTTTACGTCGCTCTCTTCAGTTCACAGAGCAATATGATCAAGTAGAAATGCCTAAAGCAACTGCCTCTCCCACGACGTATATGGATCTGGTGATAGATCTCGCCCGAAGCTATGCTGCCCACACAACATAAATGTCATGCGTTTCTTTCTTCAAGACAAATTTCAGGCGCTCTCTGTAAGGGCAATGAAGAGGCTCCTGCAGCGTTTTCGATGGGATTTATTTGATCACTCATAATGCAGCCTTTCATTTTTTTCATTTCGCGACCGATCGCAACTTACTTTACGGACAGCCCTCGTATTAGTGTAAGTTATTAAGGACTTTTGATTTTACACATGCCGCGAATTTTTATGTTCTTAAAGAAGTTAAAGTAACATATTTCACTTGATTTTAAGTGCTAAGGTGATTGTGTATTGGTTAACTTTTTGAAGTTTATTGTGACACTTTACCTAAGTTAAGTCTATTCTCATCTGTACCACTGCACCGGCTATGTCGCTAGGTTAAGAGCACTTCGTAAACCCGAATCTTTTGAGTATGTCTGGCTGTACTTCTATGTGATTTTGACTAATATCCTGGGGCTTAGCAAAATCGTGCATGTCTTATTGTTTTTATTGCTTTTTTTCGGTAATTATTCTAGGTTGGAGCCACTTCTTAAACTTAATAGCTCTTTCCGCTCCCCAGTAAACGACTCACACATTTTCAGACCACAGTTTCAGCTCAACAATATTGTTGTTATTCTGTCCTGGACTTTTATTGTTTGAATATTTCAGTTTTATCATAACTGTGCTCTATAGTAGTGCAGATATTGTGATTACTAGACTGGTATTTTCTGTTACAGTGTCATTAAACTATTCTTTTCCCATATGGAGACGTTCTTGTATGAAGTGGTCCATCCCCAAGTGTGAGTAGTGAAACTATCGAGTCAGATAGAAGTCAGAAAGTAGATCAAATGCAATCTAGTGATAATTATTTATTTTATCTGTGTTCTTGGTGCGTTCACAAAACATGACCAATCCTCGAGTGTATTGTTTATGAAGACAAACTCAGTAATGCTACTATGGTTCCTACTAAACTGAAACAATTGACAGCAAACATTCCTCTCTTAAGTAAAGAAGTGGCTTATTTTTGACGGTTATTGTAACAAAGTATAAATAAAGTAAGTGAAGCTCACCTGAAATAAATACTTAGAATTCCGTCGAAATTCGGACTAACAATTATCTATATTTATTAGTAGTGACTAGTTTCCGACATAAAAACAGAGTTACCGTAGATGTTACAATAACTGTATAAATGAGGCGTGAGTATAGGTATTAATTAGATTATATGAATAGTCACATGAAAGGTTATATATCGTTAACACAAATAATTAAAATACAGTCAAGTAGGCATACTTCGAAGTAGCCACAGCAGACAATCCAGAATGGCAATACAGTTTACCACACAATAAGCGAACGGTGCTGAACAGTAGAGAGATAACAGATGATCGATGAACCAGCAGTTAACAGGTAAACGCTACATAGGCCGCTGGTAGCAGCGTGCGCAAACGACCAAATCGTTTATTTTCTAAGTATACGATCTTCTGCTGTAATGATAACATAAGAAATTACTGAGATGCCAAATGAAACAAATTAAAACCTCTCTTAGGTCTTAAATTGCTTATACTCCATTAAAGTAACAACGAACCATATGGAAAACTCAGAAAAATTGAATTGAAGCTAATTGTCTACGTCAGTACGTGCTTCGCAAAAAGTACAGATGGCTAGCTGTGAAGTAGCTGAACTTATCGTACAGACAAAAAATTAAAAAGAACCATAACAGCATGAAGTTGTTAATTCCAATGTCTAAATACGTTATAAAAATGGTCCTCGGTTCAGAAGCTGCTACAGAAATTTCAAGAATTCTTCTCTCTGCAGACACAATCAGGCGACGAGTTAGTGATATATCCTGTGGTCTGGAAGACATTTTCAAGGAGCAAATAGATAGCGGCAATAAGGTCTCACTTAGATCAACGAGCCCACCAATTTTTGCAGTCACGCACACCTTCTTTCCTACATAAGGTATGTTGACAGACATGTAATTGCTAGTATTTCTTTTTTCAAATAAGAACCCGAACTACCAATCAGTGAAGAAGTAACAAATATTTCGTGCGACTAATGACTATTTGTCCGTAAGGGGTTAAAGAGAGAGAAGTGTGTTAATGATTGTACAGATGGATCTCGTCAATGACAGGCCAAGTGAAAGGGCTAGCAGGTAGAGTATGAAAAGTATATCCTGTCTTATGAACGACTACTGTCTCATTCACTGGGATGACGTTGTTGCTAAGTCTTTGCGATCATCTCTGAAAACTGCTGTGGACGAAGTAGAACCAGCCATGAACTTTTTTAAATGGCGGCCCCTACATATCAGACATTTTAACGTGTCAAGAAATGGGATTACAACGTACTACATTTCCGCTACATACAAAAGTATGACGGTTATCTCGAGGCAGAGTGTTAACGCGAATGTTTGAACTCAGAGGTGAAGTATTAGAGTCTTTTACTATTGAAAAGAATGAATATTCCATTTATTTGAAGATGATGAATGGGTATCTAAATTGGCATATCTTTCCGATATTTTGGTAAACCTAAATGAGCTATACAGAAAAATGCAAAGTGGAAAGGGAATTATTCTGACTAGTATGGGTAATATTCAAGAACTTATTATAAGATAAATTTGTGGATACAGACAATTGAAAATGAATAGTGTGAGATTTTACCAACTGTGTTGTCCATTACTGACGATAACGAGATCTTGATGGACTTAATTAAACATCATATAATACTCTTGCAGTAAAATTTCCAAATATATTTTGGAAAGAGTTTTGGAAATTTTGATTGGATTTGTCATCACTTTTGAAACGACTAGTAACTAATTTCGGTTTAGGCTTAGAAGAGTAACTGGCAGATTTGAAAGCAAGCAGATAACTGACATCAAAATTCATCGAAATGCCTTTTAATACTTCTCGGTAGTCGATAAGCATGGAAATTTAAGTGTTATAACTGCTTCCAAATACATATTTGTATGAACTTGGCTTCTTGATGTTGACTGACCTTACAACATCAAAGAGAGAGAGAGAGAGACTCAAATCAATCGATGGAGGGATGAGGATTTCTTTGACTACGATTCCGTTACGATTAAGCCCTCTGTGAGCATCTACGCAGGCTCAAGTATCACACTGAAAGTATGAGTAGTTATTAGTTTTAAAATTCGTATAGGAACGTCTGTTTTCCAGCCTCATGTCTTCATAATATTTAGAGTGTAACCAAGGGTGATACTTGAAAACAAAAAGAAGTGAACGACGTCTGGCGAGTGAGTTTCTCAGTTTGACAGAAGAACAAACGATTACGACAGCTACTGATGTATAGGGGCATCCTGTTTGTGTGTGTGTGTGTGTGTGTGTGTGTGTGTGTGTGTGTGTGTGTGTGTGATTGTCTGGAGCTTACTGGTGCTCAACGCTGAGGTTGTCAACACACTTACTCATATTAAAAGAAAAGAACATGACTAAAATTATAATCTCCTGTCACACAGTGAGAAAGAAAACAATAAAATAACACTCATTTACTCACTCCCACATCACTCACATTAACCCAGACAAACTATCTCCCAGGTGTTAAGACAATGGAGAAGGATTAAGGGCGCTATGCATAGGATTAAAACAGAAGTAAAACAACGGAAGAGCTAAAAGAAAGGTACAGGGGATAGTGACTGACTGAATACTTACAATAAACGAGGGTGAACCAGTCATTCTGTTAACACACTGAAAAGACCATCCTCTTAAAATTTGCAGAAACAAATTGGGCAGATTACGAAACCCCAAAACTCTAAAACATTCCTTCCAATGTCACTTAAAACAGAGGCTGGTCAGCTAGCAAATCTGCTCCCTGTCCTCTGGTCGGAAACTGAACCCAGTCTAGTAAAATGTTGAGCACGATGATCTGCACGATAGAAGCACCACAGTTTGGAGGGTCGTCGGGCCGAAGCTAGAAGCCATGCGCCAGTGGAATAAAACTCATTAGGCTATAATTTACGAAATTTCTGCTACCGGGTATTGCGACGGCAGCACGCATCGAGGTGTCTTCAGAGTCCAAGCTTCGCAGTGCTAGCCAGCTCAGCACATCGACTAGGAGAGCGTATTATGTGTGATGTTAGGCTTTCCCAGCGATTCAACTGTTTGCACTGTTGTCAGGTGTCCAGCCGGGTGTAGTCGTTTTCCTAACACGATATTTCGACAGAGTACCTTACCGTCATCTTCAGGTGATGTCTGTAGAATGAGCGTCTCTGCTACGTCTCGCCTTACATGTATTCTTACAGCCCCCTCTCCCTTTCCTCCACTGTTGGTCGCAGGTCGTCGCAGCAGAGTCAGTACTAGAAAAGAGATTCAACTTCGAACTAGCATCGATTGTTATACTTGTTGCAGATTTTATCAGTGGTATATAACTAGTGTTCCTCCCTCCCCTCCCCTCCACCCTCGTCCTTTAGACGATGCAGAAGAGGTAGATCGGGAAACGTGCCGCGTGATCACTAGAGCCGTCCAACGGCGGACGAACGTCACGAAAGCTGAAAAAACTGCCATTCGAGAACTACGAAATGATCCTGAAATAGTCATTCAACCTGCGGGTGAAGGAAATGCTACAGTACTGTTATCGCTGTCAGCGTACAGTACTAAAACGTACGACGTAATAGAGGATCCAGCATACAGAACATCAAGGGCGATCCGACCAACAGAGTGAAGACTACCGAGCTTTTGTGGCAGTCCATGCCGAAGAATAGCGTCAAGAAGCTGCGACCACTAACAGCTGCTGTATGGCTCTAAGCCTCTATGACTTACCAAAGTTCCTCCACGATCTATTGTAAGCAACATAGGCACACCAACGCACTAGCTGGTCAAACGTCTAACGGCAGTATTAAGCCCCTACGTCGGTATATGTCAGCACCACGCAATAAACTATGCACATTTCATTCAACAGGTGGAAGAACTACACCTTCTTGTCCAGGACCTTACGGTGCTTTGGTGTGATATCCCTCCACACCAGAGTGCCACTTGCTGAGTCCTTCAAGTTGATCAGGGAGTAATTCAACCCGACAATGACAGTTCTCATCGAATTTCCCCTCACATAAAAATTATTTCTCTTCAGTGGTGACTGTTATGAACAAAGAAAGAGCGTCGCCATAGAGTGCCTATGTCACCTGTTGTGGCAAACGTATCTATGGAGGCCTTTGAAGAGAAAGTTCTGGAAACAGCTCTGCTGAAGCCTATATGTTTTTTCAGATACGTTGATGACATATTTGTCGTGTGGCGACATGAGAGTGAAAGACTTCCAGGAGCTCCTCCAACATCTAAGCTCTCTGCATCCTAGTATCAAATTCACAATGTAGGTGAAAGAGAATGACGAACTCCCCTTTTCGGATGTCTTAGTCAAGTGCAGAATGGACGTCACTATAGGACACAGTATGTAGAAGAAAGGTACCCACGCTGCTATGTATCTCCACGTTGCCACCTGCCATAATCTCTCAGTGCCTGAGTTTGTGCTACGCACAGTGGAACACAGAGCCCACACAATATCGGACGAAGAAAGCCTACGAAGGGTGCTTAACCACCTTAAGCATGTTTTCAAGAAGAACGAATTCGAGGACAGACAAATCCAATGTACTTTTATGCAAAAGGTATAAGCCCAGCGGTAATTTGTATATTGGGGAGAGACTGTACACAAAATCATAGAAAGATGCAAGGAACAGAATACACAAAAGTTACGGAACCAACAGAACCTGCGGTTGCGGAACACTACATGGTTCAGGGGACTCAGTGAAATATGAGGAAACAGAAGATCTGAGACAGACCTCGTCATTTTGGGACTGTGTTCAGTGACACTACTGAAATAGGAGTGGCTGATCAACAGAGATAGTGTGTTGACTCTCATCAAAGCTTCATACCAAGCACTCAGTAAACTAAATTCATAGCATCGGCTGAGAGCGACTTCCGCGTCAGACGCAAGCCAAAGGAGTAGTAAGGGATCAGAGTTTGCACCCAGCATCCGGCGGCGCCGTTCCACTCCACAACTACACTTGTCGCAGGGTGATACCGGCAGTGGAGGAAGGGGTGTGGAGTGATAAGAGTGTAAAGGAAGCGGGATACCGACATTCATTCATAAGGAACCACCAGAAGATGAAGGCAAAGTACGATGTCGAAATATCGTTCCATAAAAACGACAGCACGTGGCTGGGCACGCAACAACAGTACAAAAAGAACACATTCTTCCTCTATGTATCATAATGGAGAACTGGCAACATTTTGGAGTACTTTTGACAACTACGTGACCATCAATTTACTTCCTGTGACTGCTCAAAATTTTATCACTATATTCACTTGATATTTCGTGGCCATTTCTGAAAATAAGCTGAATTATTATCACTTAAGGTATAACAGTGGGTTGTCAAATATGTTGTAAGATTCCAGGAAGGTTATTTCATACAGAATCTGTAACTTTCATAGATAGAGTAGACTAGTTACCTCTTATAACGATCACTATGGCAATAGGAGCATACTTATGGCAGTATAGTCTAGCTATCTAAGTGATAAGAGGTCTCTTTTTAAAGGAGAAAGCGAGTTAGCCAAAGGTTGTACTCTCAATAGGAGGCCTAAATATTTTGTTTGAATTTTACGTCTCCTCTTACCGATCTATAAGTTTCCAGATCAAAACCAATAAAGAAATGTTCTCTTGGCGCTTTTAAATCTTATAAAAATATCGTCTTAGTGACCCTTAGATCTATAGGTGATATATTTAATTAGGTGTGACTTTGCACCAATGTAAAACTTACGTTTTTCTGCTTTTATCAAAATACTTTTCTCTTTTTCTCGTGAGAGTATCCTGGTAAGTTGTAAATTATTCGCATTAGAATATTGTCAATTTTATAGTGTTTCTCCTTCGTTCATTGAATATGACAGAAAAACACAATGGAAAATTAATCTTCAAAAATATGTTCGCTGACGTTAATTAAAATTGGCTGATGACGCTCGGGCTGTTTCTCGGTTCCACGACAGATGAAAGCTACTACTTCGGAGATAAAGGTGGCATAAGTCGAAGTATAAACTGCATTTTCATGCAAAAATAAATTTACTTGATTGTTTTCCGATAACTAACAAGAAAGTTAAACATCTAAGGCTCAAGATCAGAAAAATTAGTTTAGTAGAGATTTGGTTCCAGTGAAGCTCCTGGGTAGGTTCCTTTGTGAAACCCCGGGAGTGTAGATGGGTCCTCTCTTAGAGTAGCTACGCTTCTTGCCATTTCCTTAGTCGCTTATTGTTGTGGTTCGCAGGAGAGCCAACACCGTGTTATTAAAGGAGGCCGAAATGCACGCGTTTTAGCTCACGCAGGCTGGCGTGAGGTCTGGAACAGGACAAGGAAATTAGTCTTCAGAAAAACGGACGTAGCTGGTGGAATACTAAACTTTAATCCATTAATGGTGAACGTCGCTGGACGGTACATGATTTACAATCTCAATGGCAACTGAATATGGCGCCTTTCTAGGTCGTAGAAAATGACGTAGCTGAAGGCTATGCTAACTATCGTCTCGGCAAATGAGAGCGTAGAAGTCAGTGAACCATCGCTAGCAAAGTCGGCTGTACAACTGGGACGAGTGCTAGGAAGTCTCTCTAGACCTACCGTGTGGCGGCGCTCGGTCTGCATTCACTGATAGTGGCGACACACAGGTCCGACGTATACTGCCGGACCGCGGCCGATTTAAAAGGCTACCACCAAGCAAGTGTGGTGTCTGGCGGTGACACCACATTCCTCCCCCGCAAATCGGCGTACGGTTGTGGCATAAGGCTTCCGCCCGCCGTGGGGAAGACCGCATGTTGACGTATGCGACGAGGTGGGGAGCCTAACAACAGGCGAGGCTGTGCCACCCGCACCCTGCCATTCGGACCGCGGGGAGCTAGGAAACGCCTGAAAACCTGCTCCAGGGTGCACGCAACATGCGGTATAGGCGCCCGTAGAGAGACCGGAGGGGCCGAAGGGTCGACCTCCATCGGGCCGGGGCACCCGACGGGCGAAGATGACATATGCTCCGGAGCGGGCAAGAGTTCCATGTCGGAGGACAACTGGTCACGGGAAGCGATCGGCGGCTCGTGACCCAGGGAGGCGCCCGGCGGTTGCAGCGACTCGTTGCCGGCGGAAGAACAGGCGGCGGCGGCGGCGGTGCCGCCGCGTCGCCATGGGGCAAAATGGAAGGCAGCGTCTGTGACACCTGGTGCTGAGGCGAGCCAGTAGATGGGTCCCCAGGGCGCTGACTGGACGGCACCGTCGCTGAAAGCAGACGGCGAGCGGCAGATCCCAGCGACGACAGAGGTGCAGCTAATTGAGATGCCGACGCACCTCACCAGACGCCCCCAAAACCAGAATAACTGAAATTCTGCGGACATGAATTGTGGGCCATTGTCGAAAACAATAGTCTATGGAAGACCTTCAATGCAAAAGATAGCGGATAACGCTTGGATGGTGGCAGATGACGTCGTGGAAGACATCCGGGCAACAAAAGGAAAATTACTGAAGGAATCTGCCAGAACCAACCATCGAGCATTCCAGAATGGAGCAGCAAAATCGATGTGTAAGCGTTGTCAAGGGGAAGTGGCTTTTGGCCATGCAAAGAATTTCCGCGATGGTGCTGACTGTTGTTCGCCACACACCATGCAAGAAGAGCACATATTCGTAATTGCCCCATCGATTCCGAACCAAGTACAGTGCTGACGAGCAAGTAGTTTCGTTCTCACTATACCCCAATGTCCTTGGTGGAGAAGCTGTAAGACAGAGGACTGTAATGAACGTGGGACCACGACCCTGAACTGATCATTATCAGAACGCAACAGCAAAACACCACGCCGAACAAAAAGTCTCTCCTTGTGAGCAAAAAACCTGCCAACCAACGGGTCCCCGATCCGTGACTTTGACAAGGGCCATTGCGTAGCAACAAGACGCAGAACGGTAGCAAGGACAGGGTCGGCAGCTGTGGCTGTAGCTACAAGACGAAAATCAATCGGAAACGATTCAACCACGTCATCGGTTTCCGCATCCATGAACATACAAGCAAGTTCGGAGGAATCGAATGCCCTATCCTCAGCAACAGGCAAGCGGGACAAGGCATCAGCGTGTCCGTGTTAGTGGGGGACCGAAACAAGATATCGTAGCGGTACTGCGAGAGGAAAGTAGAACAGCGAATGAATTTCTGCACTGTACGTGGAGGTATAGTCTTGGTCGGATGAAAAAGCGACGTCAAAGGTTTGTGTTCTGTGATTATGGTAAAGTGACGACCATACAAGAAATCATGAAACTTTGTAACACCAAATACGAGAGCCAATGCTTCCTTCTCGATCTGTGAATAATTTCTTTGCGCAGACGAGAGCAATTTGGACGCAAAGGCAATAGGGCGATCGTGCGATCCATCTTTGTGCGCAAGTACAGCACCGATCCCGAAATCCGATGCATCCACGATCAACAAGAGGGGCTTCTGGGGATCGAATGACGTAAGGCAAGCATTGGAAAGCAACGCCGATTTCAACTGGCGAAAGGCACGTTCGCATTCCGTCGTCCAGACGAACGGAACAGCCTAACGGCGTAAGCGATGAAGCGGAGCTGAAATGGAAGAGGCATGCCGCACATAGCGGCGGTAGTAATTTATTTTTCCCAGCACACTCTGTAGCTGCTTCACATTCTGCGGCGTCGGCAAGTCTCGTATGGCACGAAGGTGCGTGGGACTGGGATGTATGCGTTGGGCATTGAGTACATGTCCCATGAACGGCAAGTCCCGAGCAAAAAACACAGCTGTCCTTTCACAAGCGAAGACTATTTTGTCGCAAGACCTGAAATAATGTTCTGAGATAGGCCAAATGTTCTTCTTCCGTCTTTCCGGAGATCACAAGGCCTTAAATAATAGCCCTTGTAGCCTTCAAATGTGATAAGTTCAGTGAGACATCGCAAGAATAATGTAGAACATGAAATACAATACAACGAATGGTTAATATAGTTATCGCACTCTGCATAACAACATGCCAAACAAACTCTCGGCGAATTTATGCACCAAGATACTTTTTCCGGTAAGTTTGCCCTGATAGGTTACATACATCGATATTCTTCACATAACATGCTATATGAAAGAGGTCACTGTACCCTTAGGTTAATAATTATTTTGATAAAATCAGAATATAGAAATATAAAGAAGAAAGTGTACTCGATATTTGGCCTGTGTGTTAACAATGTGAAAGATTTATCACTATACTATAAATAAATACACCAGCAGAGTAGCTCAAGAAGACGTTTCGCTATCCTGCAGTGTTGTCAGATGGTGCAGCAGTCTGTTATGTGCTTTTATTTCAGTGACTACAAAATCAAATGGTTCAAATGGCTCTGAGCACTATAGGCCTTAACACCTGAGGTTCCGAGTCCCCTAGAACTTAAAAGTACTTAAACCTAACTAACCTAAGGACATCACACACATCCATGCCATGCAGGATTGGAACCTGTGATCGTAGCGGCCGCGCGGTTCCAGACTGTAGAGCCTGGAACCGCTGGGTCACCCCGGCAGGCGACTACTAAATCAATTCAAAAGTAATCATCGGATATCTCAGGAGCTAGTGAATATCAGTGTTGCCGATTAAGGAGATGAATGATTTGTAGGGCTGTAATCAACCACCAGGAAATCAGAATTCTCTTTTAGTGTGCAGCATCCTTCTTTACCACAAAACCATGTAGTAACGCTCTCTGTAGTTCGTTGGTACATTGTAATATACCTCGGATATTTAATATCTTGCTTCTATTCATACAACAGGCAACCATCTTTAACAACACGGACAGATCCTCTTCACCTCTAGTAATGTCAGTTGAACAATACAGATATACATATTGAGCACGATGGGTGCTAGCATGGTTCCTATATCGTGATTCCAAAGCCACATTAAAAGTGATGTCCCTTTTCACCAACTGGGTGAGAGTCGGGGGGAGAGTCGGCGTAGGTCGGGCCATCACAGAGGCCATGAAAAAAGGCAAGTTGAAACCAGTAAGTTTTCTTACACGGGAAATTATATTTCATTATTGAACCAGTCGTCATGCAAGGTCACAGGGCACTTATTGCATACTGCATCTGAAAGTGAGGTGTCGAAAATATTGATGAGGACTGGGATTCGTACTGTGATCTCCCGTTTCACAGGGGTTGACGCCTTTGAAACGATACTGTTAAATCGTTTCTTGGTTCACCCAAGATCACAAACTCCTGAGGGTCTTCACTAAAAGCGCGTGGTTTGGTTCGAATCCTGGTCGGGCAAAAAAGTTTTCATCATAATATTTCAAGTTATAGCATCCGCACACCAAACCATGGGTGAAAAATTGTTATGACTTTTATCACATCGTTGTCTGTTGTCAGTAATTACAACAGGTGGAGAGAAAAAGTGTAGAGGATCCGGAAGACAGTTACGTTAAGTGGATTGCATTAAAATAAGGTGGAACGCAATTAATGTCGTTGGGATACCTTTGCAATTGATAGCACCTGCTCCACTTAATTAGAAAAACTGTAAAGGGCCAGGTGTAATTGAAGCTTAGTGACAACCTGAACTGAGATTTTAATGCAAAATGGCTCTGAGCACTATGGGACTTAACTTCTGAGTTCATCAGTCTCCTAGAACTTAGAACTACTCAAACCTAACTAACCTAAGGACATCACACACACTGATGCCCGAAGCAGGATTCGAACCTGCGACTGTAGCGGTCACGCGGTTCCAGACTGTAGTGCCTAGACCCGTTCGGCCACCCATGCCGGCAGATTTTAATGCATATATAGGTGAAGAACGAAAGCTATAAGACATTGTAGGATATTATCCTGATTTCAGTAGAGTTAATAAATTTGAGGAGAGGCTCATTGAACTTTGCAAGGAATTCAGTTTTATCAACCTCAAACATCAATCCAGGAAACAGAGAACTTGGACACCCCCAGACCCAGACTTGCTGGAATGCAAATAGACAATGGCGCTATCTCAGGGAGAGCACGAGCGGGAAATTCAGTCTAACAAAGGTTTAAGAAGGGCAACTCTCGAAACAGATCACTACATCTCACGGTTGGAGATTAGGCTTCTTGCAAGAGAAGCTAGGGGAGCTCGGAGAAGACTTGTTCGACAAAGAGAAGCTGAGATTCAGTACAGTGTTAACCAAGAAGAGTGGTTCCGTGGCAAAGATAGAAGCGTGGTTGAAACAGAACTCCAGAAGGACAAAGATACCGGAATGAAATTTCTTGATGCAAGAAAACACAAAAGTGTCTGCATGGTAAAATATGCTTTCGACAAAAACCATCTAGTACAGATTCGGGAAGACTTCAAGAAGCATTACATCCGAATCGTATGTAAGACACTCAAAGGAAATATCAAGTCGTACAGTCCCTCAAGTCTACAATTCAAGTACCCTGGGCGCTATGTTGCCTACAATCTGCTTTTTTTGTTCAGGCAATTGTAGCTTATCTTCAGGGGGTCGACGTGTTAATTATTGAATTTGGAAATGTTAGAGGTAGAAGCTGTGTATGAAGAAAATGAAAACGGCATATTTACTATTGAAAAAGGATAAATAAAAATTAGTCAAGTCCAACATACGACATTAACTGCTCAGTAATATGATGAGTGACGTGACATAACTCATGGAAATTATGAAATAAAAGGCGTATCTTAAGGAAACCTCCAGGACCATTCAAAGAAAATGGTGAATGTAGAAGAAGGTGTAACCACGAACTCCACATTGAAGTGGAATTCGTCAGTCACTTGTCGTAGGAGCAGGACTGTTTTCAATGGCCACATTGCTTCTGTGAGTTCTACAAGTTTTTCCGTTACGTCCTCAACGATAGTACCATTGAATGTGCATCACCGTATTAGAAAACCATCTGGATCCTAGAAGACTCCCAAGAAGACATTCCAAGAGCATCTTCGTTTCCAAGAAAAACTAAAACTAAAAACTGCACGAACGTGGACTGCAGTGATAAAATAACAGCATAGGAATCGTGCACGGAAAAGAAAAAGTACAGTTGAGATATCGTGGCATGTTGATGGTCGTAACAAGAAGCAGGGGAAAGTTTTATTCTTTATACTTAATCTTATTTATATATAAAAGGTTCAAGAAGGGCAACTCTCGAAACAGATCACTACCTCTCACGGATGGAGATTAGGCTTCTTGCAAGAGAAGCTAGGGGAGCTCGGTGGAGACTTGTTCGACAAAGAGACAAGAGGTATGGAAAGGGGAGGTTGGCGAAGCCTTTTAGGTGACAGCATAGGTGGGGGTGGTGGGATCACTCATGGGAAAATTCCTGTAGTTGTGCGTGTTAGAGCTGTACCTTTTTTAGTTTGAAGTCAGCTGATAGGTATTCCTGCTTAAGGGAAGTCTCTCTAACAAAGAAACCACTTTCGACAAAGCTTAGGTATCCGATTAATGAGAGAATTAGTATATTTCATCAAAATATACAGGGTATTAGCGATAAAGTCAGTGAACAGCTTATAGATGTTGACTCTGAAATTATTTGTATATCTGAACACTTCTTAAAAAAGGAGATAATTCAGAGGCTTCCTTTACCAGGATACATGTTGGCTGGCAGCTTTTCTAGGAGCTCTTTGCGGTGTGGGGGAGTAGCCATGTATGTGAAAAACGGTATCCGATTTGAGTCAATTAATGTTTCAAAGGACTGCACTGAAAAGGTGTTTGAATGTTGTCCAGGTGTGGTTAAATTTAGTGGAGCTAAACTTCTTACTGTTGTTATTTATAGATCCCCAGACTCCGATTTTACAACGTTTTTGCTAAAGCTAAAGGAGGTTCTTGGTTCACTTCATAGGAAATACAAAAAGTTTGTTAAAGTGGTGACTACAATATTAATTGTATAAGTGATTGTGCAAGGAAATGGATGCTGGTAGACCTACTTAATTCATATAATCTTATGCAAACCGTATTCTTTCCAACGAGAGTGCAAGGGAACAGTAGAACAACCATAGACAATATTTTTGTTCATTCCTCATTACTAGAAAGGGCATTCTGTTAGCAAAAAGGTGAATGGTCTTTCAGATCATGATGCACAAATTTTAAGTCTAAAAGATTGTTGTGCTACAGCACATGTTAAATAAAGTTACCAACTTTTTAGGAAAGCTGATCCAGTTGCTGTAGAGACTTTTGTAAACCTTATCAAAACACAAGAGTGGCAAGATGTTTATAGTGCTGATACACTAGACGATAAATATAATGCTTTCCTCAAGACTTTTCTCGTGCTGTTTTAAAGTTGCTTTCCGTTAGAACGTTCAAAACAGGGTACTAGCACAAACAGGCAGCCTGGGTGGCTGACTAAAGGGATAAGAATATCTTGTAGAACAAAGTGGCAATTACATCAAAACGTTAGAAGCAGTCACAATCTAAATGCAGCAGCCCATTACAAACAGTATTGTAAGGTACTTAAACATTATTAGGAAGGCAAAAAGTATGTTTTATGCAGATAGAATAGCTAAGTCTCCGGATAAAATTAAAACCGTATGGTCAGTCTTAAAGGAAGTGGCTGGTCTGCAGAGACAGGTCGAGGATATAGAATCAGTGCGTAGTGGGAATGTCCGTGTTACTGATAAGTCGCATATATATATACAGTATTTAATAAACACTTTCTGAATATAGCAGGTGAACTAAATATAAACCTAGTTCCAACAGGGAATCATATAGCACTCGCAGAAAAAAGTGTTCCGAGACTGATACCTGAAATGCTCCTCCATGATACTGAAAAGAGGGAGATTGAGTTAATAATTAAATCACTAAAGACCAAGAACTCTCATGGATATGACGGGGTATCTAGCAGAATACTGAAGTATTGTTCCATGTATGTTAGCCCAGTACTTAGCCATATCTGTAACTTTTCTTTTAGGAGTGGTCGGTTTCCTGACCGATTAAAGTGCTTGGTAGTGAAGCCACTTAATAAAAAGGGAGACAGGGATAATGTGGACAATTATAGACCTATTTCTATGCCATCGGTGTTTGCTAAAGTTATCGAGAGGGTTGTATATAAAAGGTTACTGGAGCATTTAAATTCACATAATTTGCTGTCAAATGTACAGTTTGGTTTCAGAAATGGTTTAACAACTGAAAATGCTATAGTCTCTTTTCTCTGTGAGGTTTTGGACGGATTAAATAAAAGGTTGCGTACGTTAGGTGTTTTCTTTGATTTTACGGCGGCTTTCGACTGTGTTGACCACAAAATATTACTGCAAAAGTTGGACCATTATGGAGCAAGGGAAGTAGCTTTCAATTGGTTCGGCTCTTACTTTAAGAACAGAAAGCAGAAGGTAATTCTCCGCAATATTGAGAGTGGTAGTGATGTTCAGTCCCAATGGGGCAGAGTTAAATGGGGCGTTCCCCAAGGGTCGGTGCTGGGCCCGCTGCTGTTTCATATTTATATAAATGATATGCCTTCTAGTATTACAGGTGATTCAAAAATATTTCTGTTTTCTGATGACACCAGCTTGGTAGGGAAGGATCTTGTGTGTAATATTGAAACATTATCAAATAATGTAGTTCATGATATAAGTTCGTGGCTTGTGGAAAATAATTTGATGCTAAATCACAGTAAGACTCAGTTTTTACAGTTTCTAACTCACAATTCAACAAGAACTGATATTTTAATCAGACAGAATGGGCATATTATCAGCGAGACGGAACAGTTTTAGTTCCTAGGCGTTCGGATAGATAGTAAGCTGTTGTAGAAAGCCCATATTCAGGATCTTGTTCAGAAACTAAATGCCGCTTTATTTACCATTAGAACAGTATCTGAAATAAGTGACATTTCAACACGAAAAGTAGTTGACTTCTCATATTTTCATACGCTTCTGTCATATGGTATTATTGTTTGGGGTCATTCTTCTGATTCAAAAAGGGTATTTTAGGCTCAAAAACGGGCTGTTCGAGCTATGTGTGGTGTAAGTTCGAAAACCTCTTGTCGACCCCTACTCAATAGTTTGGGAATTTTGACATTGTCCTCACAGTATATATTTTCTTTAATGTCGCAATATTAGCTTCTTCCCAAGTGTTAGCAGCTTTCACTCAGTTAATACCAGACAGGAATAAAATGTGGAATGCACTTCCTCAACTCTTGTGCAGAAAGGAGTGCAGTATTCTGCTATATCCATTTTCAATAAGCTACCACAAGAACTCAAAAATCTTAGCTGTAGCCCAAACACTTTTAAGTCTAAACTGAAGAGTTTCCTCATGGCTCACTCCTTCTATTATGTGGAGGAGCTCCTTGAAGAGCTAAAAAATTAAGCAAATTCTTGGTCTTCTTTATTTAAACTAACGACTTGTCCCCTGAATATGTTTCTTATATTTCATTTTATCTGTTTCTACAATCTACAACTGAATATGTTTCTTAGATTTCATTTTATCTGTTTCTACAATCGTGCTATAATTTCTGTATTGACTCGTTCCATGACCATGGTGACTTCTCCTTAATGTGGTCCCACGGAACAATAAATAAATAAAAAAAACTAAATCAAGAAATTAAAGAGAAATTTGTTGAGAGTAAGGGTGTGTCTTGAAAAACAACGGAGCTTTCACAACCTGCCAAATGTCTAGAAAAATACACACTAGAATTTTAAGTAACCTTCTTTGACTTTTCATGCAGAAAAATAACACTATCTTATTATTCGTTATTTAAATCTTTTGAGTCATTTCCTGTTAACGTTAACAGTATGATGGGGTACACTTCCCTTATGAAATTATTTATTAATCGTTAAACTTATTGAAAAAATTAATACATTGTTACTGAGTTTGAATATTATAGGTAGAGTCCTGTTTGTATCAGGATATCCGCAGCAGTAACTTCTTTGCAAGTAAAACCATGCGCCGAATCAGGGGGCATACCTACGAATACTTGAAATAATAGTAACTACTTGGTGGATGAATGTTCGAGAACAGGGCATTGCTACAATTTTCGTCTATTGGCATTACATGTAAGCTATAGTAACAATTAATACTATTTTATGTCAGTATTACTAACTACCCCCCCCCCCCCCCCCATGAACCATGGACCTTGCCGTTGGAGGGGGGCTTGCGTTCCTAAGCGATACGGATGGCCGTACCGTAGGTGCAACCGCAACGGAGGGGTATCTGTTGAGAAGCCAGACAAACACGTGGTTCCTGAAGAGGGGCAGCAAACTTTTCAGTAGTTGCAGGGGCAACAGTCTGGATGATTGACTGATCTGGCCTTGCAACATTAACCTAAACTGCCTTGCTGTGCTGGTACTGCGAACGGCTGAAAGCAAGAGGAAACTACAGCCGCAATTTTTCCCGAGGACATGCAGCTTTGCTGTATGATTAAATGATGATGGCGTCCTCTTGGGTAAAATATTCCGGAGGTAAAATAGTCCCCCATTCGGATCTCCGGGAGGGGACTTCTCAGGAGGACATCGTTATCAGGAGAAAGAGAACTGGCGTTCTACGGATCGGAGCGTAGAATGTCAGATCCCTTAATCGGGCAGGTAGGTTAGAAACTTTAAAAAGGGAAATGGATACGTTAAAGTTAGATATAGTGGGAATTGGTGAAGTTCGGTGGCAGGAGGAACAAGACTTTTGGTCAGGTGAATACAGGGTTATAAATACAAAATCAAATAGGGGTAATGCAGGAGTAGGTTTAATAATCAATAAAAAAATAGGAGTACCGGTAAGCTACTACAAACAGCATAGTGAACGCATTATTGTGGCCAAGTTAGACACAAAGCCCATGCTTACTACAGTAGTACAAGTTTATATGCCAACTAGCTCTGCAGATGATGAAGAAATTGATGAAATGTATGATGAGATAAAAGAAATTATTCAAGTAGTGAAGGGAGACGAAAATTTAATAGTCATGGGTGACAGGAATTCGTCAGTAGGAAAAGGGAGATAAGGAAACATAGTAGGTGATTATGGATTGGGGCTAAGATATGAAAGAGGAAGCCGTCTGGTAGAATTTTGCACCAAGCATAACTCAATCATAGCTAACACTTGGTTCAAGAATCATAAAAGAATGTTGTATACATGGAAGAATCCTGGAGATACTAAAAGGTATCAGATAAATTATATAATGGTAAGACAGATATTTAGGAATCAGCTTTTAAATTGTAGGACATTTCCAGGGGCAGATGTGGACTCTGACCACAATCTATTGGTTATGACCTGTAGGTTAAAACTGAAGAAACTGCAAAAAGGTGGGAATTTAAGGACATGGGATCTGGATAAGCTGAAAGAACCAGAGGTTGTACAGAGTTTCAAGGAGAGTATAATGGGAACAATTGACAGGAATGGGAGAAAGAAACACAGTAGAAGAAGAATGGGTAGCTCTGAGGGATGAAGTAGTGAAGGCAGCAGAGGATAAAGTAGGTAAAACCACGAGGGCTGCTAGAAATCCATGGGTAACAGAAGAAATATTGAATTTAATTGATGAAAGGAGAAAATATAAAAATGCAGTAAATGAAGCAGGCAAAAAGGAATACAAACGTCTCAAAAATGAGATCGACAGGAAGTGCAAAATAGCTAAGCATGGATGGCTAGAGGACAAATGTAAGGATGTAGAAGCTTATCTCACTAGGGGTAAGACAGATACTGCCTACAGGAAAATTAAAGAGACCTTTGGAGAGAAGAGAACCACGTGTATGAATATCAAGAGCTCAGATGGCAACCCAGTTCTAAGCAAAGAATGAAAGGCAGAAAGGTGGAAGGAGTATATAGAAGGTTTATACAAGGGCGATGTACTTGAGGACAATATTATGGAAATGGAAGAGGATGTAGATGAAGACGAAATGGGAGATACGATACTGCGTGAAGAGTTTGACAGAGCACTGAAAGACCTGAGTCGAAACACGGCCCCCGGAGTAGACAACATTCCATTAGAACTACTGACCGCCTTGGGAGAGCCAGTCATGACAAAACTCTACCAGCTGGTGAGCAAGATGCATGAGACAGGCGAAATACCCTCAGACTTCAAGAAGAATATAATAATTGCAATCCCAAATAAAGCAGGTGTTGACAGATGTGAAAATTACCGAACAATGAGTTTAATAAGCCACAGCTGCAAAATACTAACGCGAATTCTTTACAGACGAATGGAAAAACTGGTAGATGCGGACCTCGGGGAAGATCAGTTTGGATTCCGTAGAAACACTGGAACACGCGAGGCAATACTGACTTTACGACTTATCTTAAAAGAAAGATTAAGAAGAGGCAAACATACGTTTCTAGCATTTGTAGACTTAGAGAAAGCTTTTGACAATGTTGACTGGAATACTCTCTTTCAAATTCTAAAGCTGGCAGGGGTAAAATACAGGGAGCGGAAGGCTATTTACAATTTGTACAGAAACCAGATGGCAGTCATAAGATTCGAGGGGCATGAAAGGGAAGCAATGGTTGGGAAAGGAGTGAGTCAGGGTTGTAGCCTCTCCCCGATGTTATTCAATCTGTATATTGAGCAAGCAGTAAAGGAAACAAAAGAAAAATTTGGAGTAGGTATTAAAATTCATGGAGAAGAAGTAAAAACTTTGAGGTTCGCCGATGACATTGTAATTCTGTCAGAGACGGCAAAGGACTTGGAAGAGCAGTTGAACGGAATGGACAGTGTCTTGAAAGGAGGATATAAGATGAACATCAACAAAAGCAAAACGAGTATAATGGAATGTAGTCTAATTAAATCGGGTGATGTTGAGGGAATTAGATTAGGAAATGAGACACTCAAAGTAGTAAAAGAGTTTTGCTATTTAGGAAGTAAAATAACTGATGATGGTCGAAGTAGAGAGGATATAAAATGTAGACTGGCAATGGCAAGGAAAGCGTTTCTGAAGAAGAGAAATTTGTTAACATCGAATATAGATTTAAGTGTGTGGAAGTCTTTTCTGAAAGTATTTCTATGGAGTGTAGCCATGTATGGAAGTGAAACATGGACGATAACTAGTTTGGACAAGAAGAGATTAGAAGCTTTCGAAATGTGGTGCTACAGAAGAATGCTGAAGATAAGGTGGATAGATCACGTAACGAATGAGGTGGTATTGAATAGGATTGGGGAGAAGAGAAGTTTGTGGCACAACTTGACTAGAAGAAGGGGTCGGTTGGTAGGACATGTTTTGAGGCATCAAGGGATCACAAATTTAGCTTTGAGGGCATCGTGGAAGGTAAAAATCGTAGAGGGAGACCAAGAAATGAATACACTAAGCAGATTCAGAAGGATGTAGGTTGCAGTAGGTACTTGGAGATGAAGAAGCTTCCACAGGTTAGAGTAGCCTGGAGAGCTGCATCAAACCTGTCTCAGGACTGAAGACAACAACAACAACATTACTAACTATTCGTGACGTCTGTATTGCATTCAGTTTGCAGTGTCCTGAAAGGATTAAATGCGTTGTTGACACTTGAAACAATATATTTCTGGTTTTCCGTACAATTACACGCGAATCTTCTTCCCGTCTTATCAGCAGCGCCCATACGGCTCAGTCGTTTCCGTTTCGTTGGAAAAGCAGAGGTCACCTATGCTATTAATGAAAGCTGCCGGAAAGCGACCTGAAGGCTCTTCTAAAATACTCCATCCACTGGAATCCTCACTTTACTGTCTAATTGCTGTTTCTTTACCACATACGTCACAAATATTATTCGGTATGGAATCAGAGAACCTATTAACATCTCCCTTAAATATATGTACAAGTATACAATGTAACGCCTGTTAAATTGAAAAATGAATGAATGTAACGTGAATTAACATTGTCATGATTTATCATACATTTGACAAATGCACTTTATGATACAATTTAAATGATGTGTAATACATGACGACAACGTATTACACGATTTCATTTGAGTCCTCAGGTAGTGTAAATACTCCACAGAAAATTTCTGGATATCTCTTTCATTAATTATGGCTGAAAGTTGCAGCTTACGGAGCGAACCGAGTATATGGCACGCTATGTTGTATCACGATGTGGTCACGATTGATCTCAACGTTACTTGTCATTGAAATGTAAATTACTACTTTAGAAGTCAGCAGACAAAAATTTAAACAAGGTGCATTCCGACCGCCAGAGGTTCGGCATACCCAACGAGTTAATGCGGTTTACAATACTGTACTGTCCATGCCTGCGGCTGTGAATAAAATATTTGGGGATGTGAATAAGGTGTTTCTGGACGAGGTGCAGAAGCACAAGTCATTTGTCTTCTCTCCCCAGAATCCCAACCATCGCTTTCCCGAAATGAGTCACTGATTATTCCAAATGTAGGAAAAATTTTCACAAATACCTACGTTGTAGCCAACTATTTAAAACGCACTATTGCGCCTTTATGTGGGATAACACCTGATAATGAGAGATGCACAATGCCTGTGTAGTAACAATACACATTGAATTGATTTCTACGACAGGCTCGAAAGGCGTAAAGTCTGTTCATTAGACCCTTTAATATTAAAGTCACGGAATTGATGCGTAACGAATTCCAACTCTTCATCCAATCAGTGAGGCGACTGTTTGTCAGTGATTAAATTGCCTTAAGCTGCGTAATGGGGTGTCAGTGGAGGCGCAGATGGAATTCATTTGGCTGTCTGAGGCCGAGACGCGCGCTACAGCTGCGCCTGAGCTCCGCGAATTGAACGCAGAGTCCCTCGCTGTTGTCGCAGATTAACGGCTTTGTGCACCGTTGCTGGTTACCGCTGTGAATAATGTCACTCAAATTACGTTTAAGTACGCTTATAGCCAGATGTCTGAAAACCCGGTTGCCACGAACAGAGCAAATCCTCTGCCGACCTGCGAAAATGGAGATGTTACGTAAGATCGCAATCGTCCTCAAATACAATGCGTAACTAAACGCTTCCACGGTACCGTTGTTTATAACAATGATATAATACTAATGAACTTCGCCAATTAAAGAAATACCACGGATGATCGTATTTTCCATAATATGAGGTTTACAAAACTGTATGATTGAGACATTTTTCAACAAATCAGTATACCACGTTTAAAGATTCGCTACAAAGTAGAAAAAAACACTTCGAATTTATCAGAAAAATTATCTTTCCATTATTTTGTATGCAACTTATTTGGTTTGCTCATATTTTGTGCCTATTTTGAATGTAATTTAAACGTCCAAAATGTCAGTTGCTGCTACCATTGAGCCGTTTTGCTTATCTGTACTTGTGTTGGTTTGCCTAATCAGTGTAAACCGATGTAAATTTATCGCCACTGAAGGGATCCATTCAATCTTACTGGCAGATCTGATTTAGAAGTGGAGATTTAACAATCAGTCAGGTTATGATAGTAATGATCATTGTGGTTGGACTGAGAATACCAACACTAGAGGGCGAGTACATAGTTTCTACACACAGTTTTATCGGCAAAAAAACCATTGAGTCAGTGTAGAACACATACAGTATATATAAATATAACGTGTTCCGGGGGGAATGGTCGATATTCAGCGATATGACAGGAACGATAATTCGACCGAAAAATGCCTAGTAAGCAAGCTTTAAAATGAATCTCTTAGAGCTATGAGCGCGTCCTCGTACGATACTGTGACACACATCTCTTCTACTGCACAAGTGCTCTTATCTCTTAAGTTATAGGTTTTAGAACCCAAGTTTACTAAACAATTTTTTATGGATTTTATCCATACTCTTTTCTACCTAAATATGGAAAGCAAAGAGCTTACTGTAGAAGATGTTTGTTTCACATTTCCGAAGTTGAAGAAACGTTTATAGCTCTTACAGTAAGCACTTTATAGCTTATGTTTACCCTTTTTAGTTTCGAATAATCGTTTCTGTAATGTCTTTGAATACTGAACATTCCTCCTGGGACACAACGTATGTAGCACTGAAACAGCTGCAAAGAGTATATGTAAATACATCAAACCAATATAACATTTATAGCTTTAAGGCTTCTGCAGGCAGAGCCACTAGACAATTGCTTTCTTCTGCTGGGCATTACGTCTATATATCGTTAACAATTCTATAAAATATAATCCCTACCAGTCACATAACTAATGGAGAATAGCTACGGTTGAGCGAGAGAGAGAAAGTGAGTTTCGAGCAGAGCAGTCGGCTTATTATTTCGCCAGCAGCTTTCTTGTCTCTATGCATCACTAACAAATTATTGTGATGGGGTGTCCTCTAGTTCACGTCATCTGTAAAATGTTTGCCGTATCCCACGAGCACTGTCCATGGAAAGATCTTTTTACTGAGACCATTTAATTCTTCTTGATTACTCCGTTGTGTGAATAAATACGGAAAAATGTTTTTGTCAATATGGCGACTTATCGGATGTCACTTGTAAGTGACCTCTAACTCAATTAGATGGAAGGCCACGGATCTAACCGAAGGACCAGATTGAGAGACGGTATTCGCGCTGGGTCACATGAAAGCCATGGGTACATTAAATGAATTGAGAATGTAATATGTTGGCCTCTTTTTCACACCAAACTGGATATTAAGCTACTAAAATAATTGCCATCTAACAAAATCATCAAGGAACAGTGTCAGTTTGTCAGGTGGCCGTCATCTGCTAGGCTTGTAACATTCCTTCCTCTACAATTAATATTTGCTGATTCTTAATTGAAACAGAATTCTTTGCGAGCAACGGACATGGATAGGGCATGCTTAACATATAGAACACTCTCCGTACTAAACCTGACAATGTTGCCATACTAACAGTTAAATTACTTTCGACTTTCACGCTGGGACTTACCATTGCTGTATTGCTTTTCTAAATGAAACAACTACGTTAAAAGAGGTTTACAGCCGTCTTAACAGGGCCTCTTCGTACTTAGTTTGTTTGTTTTAATAAGAGTTCAAATAATAGCAAAACCCACCAAAGGATACTACCAGCTGCGTATGATGATACTGATCAGTTCACTCACTTCAAGTAATGAAACACACCTTTGCGAGTATTCCGTGTAATCACTCACTGTTAGCCTATCATTCGACGGAAAACTTCCAAAAACATATATTTTAAACATCTGCCAACCATCAATATGTTTTGGTGCGGCACGACTGCATCCTATCGTTCCACGGGATACGTGAACAACGGTAACTCTTGCCTCGCCTAAAGGCGTGAGAAGGGTATTGCTTAGGCATTGTGGAACTGCCTCCAGTCAGAAAAGGCACACACAGTTCCGAATCATCCTGATAACTCGCGAAGCGTATGGGATACGGTTAACTACGCCACAGTACTATTAACAGTAGCACCTGTTACTTACTTCCATTGGAATTTTTCAAAGAAAAATCCGGGAAGTTTCCACATGACCAAAAAACCCCTAGAGAAACAAATAACTGTTTACCACAAAAATTACTTATCCATAGCTACATTCTTCTAAGTCATCCTGGCGGTAATTACGATTTTTGGGGTTAAAATAAAATTGTCTGATGAAAATGCTTATTCCATGCAGTAGGCAGTTCCCAGAACAAACCAGATGGTTCAAATGGTTCAAATGGCTCTGAGCACTATGGGACTCAACTGCTGTGGTCATTAGTCCCCTAGAACTTAGTACTACTTAAACCTAACTAACCTAAGGACATCACACACATCCATGCCCGCGGCAGGATTCGAATCTGCGACAGTAGCAGTCGCACGGTTCCGGACTGTGCGCCTAGAACCACGAGACCACCGCGGCCGGCCAAAGAAACCAGAAAATGCTTCAGTATTCACTTCGCAACAATAAACGAACTGCACAAATAACTTACGGGAATGGAGCAGGGTGACGTCTTCGACAAACGTCGATATTTTGACAGGTGAACACCCTGTCATTTTCATTGCATATGTGCAGGAAGGACTTTGTATGTAAAGGAACTTACAACCTCGGTATGGACAGCACACCATCTGTCGAAGAAAGAGGGGCAGAGTTAATGCTCTCTCACCCAATGGTTAATAACATTCCGATAACGTCTGTGTGTGTGTGTGTGTGTGTGTCTGTGTGTGTGTGTGTGTGTGTGTGTGTTATATTTCCGGGAAGGCTCTGCAAACCGGCGTTCTAAATTCCCTGACACAGCTCATCCTTTCTGCATTTGTGCTTTGGAAATGACAGGGTGTGCATCTGTCCCAAAATATCGGCGGCTGTCGAAGGTTGCATGCGGCTGCATTCCCATAATTTACTTGAACACTGTAAACATCTTAAGAATCTCAGGTTTCAAAGTGAACGAACTATTTCACAGTAACTATGCAATATCTACTACGCTACAGTAGGGCCTACATATTATTACTACTACTACTTCTACTATTATTATTATTATTATTATTAATGGCAGTGAACAGACGACAAGCATTGGCAGCCTGTTTCAATTTATGCCATACACCAATATTGTGATTTACAAACAATAAATATTCAAAACCTAACACGCTAGAATATCCCTTAACTTTTCAGTACTGATTGTGGGAAGGCCATTTCTTAAAGAACTAACCTATAACAGTTTGTGGGCAAATCGTAATGGATGACACGTAAATTGCAGCCCTGGATATAGCAGTTAAAGTAGGGAATTTGCACAAAATTTTACTTTATTACTTTCTTCTAGGGCACAGATTAAAAACCTACAAGTCAATGTATAGGAAGGGAGCGAACAAAACCAATGATTAAATTAAATACTTACATTCATTCATGAACACATTTATGGGACCAACATAGAAAACGAATTATCAAAAACCTGTGACATTTATATCTATCCAAATTAGCGTGAAGTTAAATGGGAAACAGTGTCACTCTCCTGTCAGTTAAATTATTTCTTGCTCTCTTAAGAATTTACTCACTCTCGATGCACGTGATAACTGGCAACTATTTAATCCAACAACTCTCAATCGGAACAGTGACTGAAAGTTGGGGTCTAAAACCCAGAAGTCCACACAGTCATAACCAGTGGAACAGGAGATGAGACAAGCGATCATCCTGAATTCCAAAAGTGTGAATTCAGATTTAACTATTGTGCGGTTGCTATGAATTATGCTCACCATAAGTAGGACTCGGCTGCGCAGAGCTGTGTGCTTCAGCTGTGCTGGACCTCGTGAGGACGGAGTCCTGAGCAACTTTGTGTGCCTGTAAAATGTGGAGGCGTCTACCGAGCTGCTATGTCAAGTCTATCAGGAGTCCCTCGCGCCCTACCCAAAAGTCGAACTAGACACCCTTGTATCCTACTGTCGAATCGATCCGGACACTTTCGCATCATACTGGCAAGTGTTTCCCTTGCGGTGTTCACTTACGACTTGAGGATTACAAAAGGTACAAGTCGCCTATCCCAAAATGTCTATGCAGTGCAGCCCAATCACTAGGATTATCGGCAACTGAGAATCCTGACATAAATAGTGCGTCTTTTACAGCCTCCAATGACAACATAAAACTCTTCCCTATCACCAAAAGTATTCATTTCAACGTTGCATTCTGACGCCACGTATCTTAAGCCAGCCTCACGTTCTCCCGCCAATGTTGATTGCCTCGGAACTGCGTTGAAGAAATTGAGAGAGGACTACTACGAGGCTAGAGCCTGCTTCCAGCGGCCTGCACTTTCTACGAGCTGAATCAGCTATTCTTCTAAGGGAGTCAGAAAACATGGAAAGGCGCGCCTCACTCCCGCACACAATACATCACCGCTCTTGACCGGACCTTACCTCCAAGCAATCATGTGTGAGGACAATGCTTGCACTCACGCTTGGTTCCGTGTCGACGTCACTTCCAAGAATTTTTCGCCACCCAAGCCGTACTCCCATTCATCCGTTTCCGACCTGTTTTGTCGAGGGGTTTCCTGTTGCTCTCTCTCAAGTCCACCACTCCGAACAATCGCAAGCACCCCCAGAATCATTACTACTCCAGTAAAATCGTCACGCACTTAATAAAGAGAGACATGCAAATTATATCGGACTCACTACGGCCTGTCATCAGGTTCCATAATCTCAATGATATTTGTATACGGATTTTCCCTGTTGGCTTCACAACGAGCGATATATTCCAATTACTGATGAAACCGGCATACAGAATGTTTTCCACATTCCAAATATAGTGAATACTTTCCATGTTCGGCGTATAGCTCTGGTGCACTGTGTCTGGAGCAACAATCTGAGCAGCAGTTGGCACCCCAGGTGACGCAACGAACTATTACAAATCGGTTACTTAGAGGATAAATCTGAAAGTGGCGACCTGTAGCGTGCATTTCACTAACCCCAAACCACCGCCCTTTGGTACTCCAGTAGTGTCAAGCGGGAGCTCATTGGAGGAGATGGTGGAGGTCAGCTGTATTTTCTGATAAAAGGTGGATCCACCTCGGGGCCAGTGATAGTCGTGTCTTTGTCAGAAGGAGGCCAGTTGAGGGCCTGCAGTCAATTTGTCTGTAGGCCAGACACACTCTACCTGCACCTTGAATTATGGCCTGGGGTGCGATTTACTATATCAGAATGTGCATCCTCGTAGTTATCCTAAGCACTGTGTCTACAAATTTGTGCGTCAATCTGGTGATTCGCTCTGCTGTGCTGGCAATAATGGACAGCATTCCAGGGGTGTTTTTCAACAGGACAGCGCTCACCCACGTGCTACTATTGTAACTAAACACTCTCATCAGAGTGTCGACATGTCTAGGCCTCCTCCACCACCAGATCTGGCTCAAATCGAGCTCATACGGGTTATCGTCGGAAGACAGCATCATCCACAAGCAGCATTGGCCGTCCATGTATTGACCGACAAAATGCAACAGGCATGGAAGTCCATCCCATAAACTGACACCTTGGGTTGTACTACACAATACATACAAGTTGGCCGGCTTGCGTTCAACATTCTGGTGGTTACAGTAGTTACTAATGTACCAGCATTTCATATTTGCAATGGCTGATCTCGTGTTTACATTAACCTGTCGTCTTGCAACTGTTATGACTTAATTAGGTTAGCTAAACAAAGGTATTTTCGAAATTTCATCACTCTACATGAATTATTTTTTGGTGTTTTGATTCTTTTTTCCTTCAGTGTACGTAGAAGGAAAAGGTTGTGCAAAAATGACCAGCTTTTAAGTAACTTCATACATTGCATACTTTCCCACTACTCTGCTAAACATCGCTGAAAATACTTCCCTCTCTTCAATGACACATACCTCTCTCAAATATATTTCCATAAATTCAGCAAATATAACACTTGGAAATCCTTGTTTTCTAATTCCTTACTCTCCCTAATTACTGTACAAATATTGGCCACGATCACCAAAGAAAGAAAAATTTATCTATCACATCAGAAAAATTACGTAATAGTTGTTCAAAATGTTGTATCCAAAATCTTAAAAGTGTTCGAAGGAGATAACAAGAAACCCTTTTCATGCAACAAAAATGTCGTAGGTACACTGGTTCCACGATAGTGGTGGATGAAGGTTTGGCCGCCAGTGATGTTCATGAGTGTTGTTCAGACTGCCATGTGATGAACATTAGTAGGATAACAGAGTCACTTTTGGCTCATATCGCTAATGTCAGCACTTCATCTGGTTTCAGAGTACCTTGAACTTCACCATCAGCTCATTACTGTGTCATTTTTCTCAACCTGCGCTTCCAGTGTCAGATTATACCTGAGGAAATTGTGCTTGCTATATCCAAGGTCACTGATCTCACCTCCGCTCCTTTTTCACCCCTACTTGCCCTAGGTCAATAGCACGTCGACGTCTTTGCTCTCTGCCAAACTTGTGGGATATCCCATTGCTCTCGAGCAATTTTTTTACTCGGTCAATAGAAATCAAGCTCCTCTCCTGTCCGTTTTTTTTAAAAAGAAAACAAACAAACGGAAAAACTAAAGAAAAAAAACGATTGTTTCTCATTTGAGGTCTCAATTTCATAGTTCAATGATCACCATCAAGCGCTGTCAGCAGAACCAGGCACTGCCTACAAACAGAAAAAGCTAAGACGCCCAACAATTATTAACACTTCCACAGCTAAAAATGTGCTGGCTGCATTTCGTGGAGAGTGCTGATTTGTAGTCGCCCTATACTCCAGCCCACGCTGGGAGACCATTGCCTGTGAACTCTTTTTGCCGCACGGTCCATTTCCTCCGTGTTGAATATTCCTGGAGCGCTTGGCGTGAACACTTCGCGGGCCACTCTGGGTTTCGTCGCTCCAACACACTATACAGTAGACTTTTGATTATCTGGCCTGATGCGGTGGAAGATCAAGCCAGATAACGAAAAAGCTGAATAGGCCTCTACAAATTCTATTTCCCGATCCAAGCGGTACCATTCCAAACGTCCTCTTTTATATCAAAACCTGATTTTATTAACAGCTTCTAACTTCTTACGTGATACCTGTCACCCATTTTGAACTCTTTAACTAAAACACATAGGACCACATAAAACAGTAGCTTAACAAAATACGCATTTTGGACGTGTGACATGAAACTAAGGAAACCAAGAAGACAGTGCTGGAAGCAGAGCTGCACTCTTTGTTTGTTCATGGTTGTTTGTGAGCGGTGGAAGAAGGTTTCTAACACCCAAACCTCAAGATGTCAGACAGTCAGAACGGTACCAAACGTTTCATGTAGATAGAGTATCAACCACAAATTAGATTTAGTTCGTGCTATGTGCTGTCGTCCAGTAGAGCATGCGTAAACGGTAATTAAAAGTATCACCAGAACTACGGAGCACAGGAAACGCGTATCTATGAGAAGTAGTTGCGCAAATCTTGTGTCGGTGAGTTGGTAGAGCGTGAGGTCGTGCCAAAGATCCCACGTTCAAATCCCACTTATGACAATTTGTTACAACTGTTTACGCTTTATATGGGAGAACATCTTACTGACATGTAAAAGGACTTCGGAGTTTTTAGCAATGTTCATTTGGCAGTCTGCTTTCGCTTCGTTAATTGACAGTAGCAAACCTGTAGAGTACATTTTTGTCGAAAGGTGTGGTGTTCAGTCGGACGTGTACGACAAAACAGACACCATTCGTAATGAAACAACTAGTGCGTTTGTAGTTTCACAGAATAAACATAAAAAACTGGAACAGTAGAATAAAGAGACAATTGCATCACGCGTCCGAAAGTGATAATAGTCCCATCATATAACTCTTTCACGCGAATACTGTAAGAAAAAATTGTTATCATTGCGATACGAAACCCGTACCCATGGAACGACGATCTAATGCTCTAATAACTTTCCCTCGGAATTTATACGTATGAAATAGAGTTGTCATTTTCCCATGCTCCATAGTTCTACTTACTTTCAATTAACATTTACGCCCGTCATGCTGGACGTCAGAACATAGTACGAACTAAATCGGAGTTTTGGTTGATAGTCTATCGACATACAATGTCTGGTACCGATCTGGCTGTCAGAAATCTGGAGGTATTAGTGTAGGCATCGTTTGTTGAAGAGCGTTCCCTGATACAATATTAACAATACGGTGTGTATTTTATAATTGGGACCCCAAACGTGCTAGGAGCACAAAAGCTGCATAAGCATTTTGAAAGGCCCCCCAGCACTTTAGCCGGCGCCCATTTGTTAAAGCTTTGGAAAAGTACAGCACATGCAATAAATTAATCTTCATTTTACCGGGAAGAAGAATTATTATGATTTTAATTAAGCAGGCTAAACAATGTGGGGACCAGATAGTAACGAGCCAGATAGTCAAGAGCCTAGTGTAAATGCAGTAGCTTTAGAACTCGTATACAGAACCTATGAGGAAAGCTGGTGTCACTTTCGATTCATCTCAATAACCTAGTGTTATTTCATAGTTACTATTTCACAAGGCAGCTTTTCTGCATATTTTCATAACTTTAATAATTCAAGGAAAGGATTGAAACTATCATTGATATCGCCCTACTACATCGGCAATCGTTGGAAACCACAGTAATAACTTTTCGGTCTACGTTTGTACATTCCGTTCACGAATTGTCAGCGACGCCGATGAGTGGAAATGCGGGCCGGCCGCTGTGACCGAGCATTTCTAGGTGCTTTAGTCCGGAACCGCGCTGCTGCTACGGTCACGGGTTCGAATCCTGCCTCGAACATGGATGTGTGTGATGTCCTTAGGTTTAAGTAGTTCTAAGTGTAGGGGACTGATGACCTCAGAGGTTGAGTCCAATAGTGCTTAAAGCTAATTGCACCATTTTTTTGGCATGCTGGCCGCTAATGAAATATTTATCATCTGATTTTAAGGAAGAATTACTGTGATGCATCCAATGAAGTAAAGCATTGCAGGATATTCAAAACTTCATGCAGAGGTGTAAATCTTGCGTATGGTTCGTATTAAGTCTTTGACTGAAATGTATGAAATGTGGCTCACATATCAAAACTGTATTTAAACTCGAGAACAAAGCGATAATGATAATAACGAGCGTATGGCATTGATGGCCGGGAGACCCCTCGCGGGGCGGTTCGGCCGTCGCTCCATAAGTTCCACCACGGCCACTTGCGAGTGAATGAAGACGAAATGATGATGAAAGACACACAACACCCAGTCATCTCGAGGCAGAGAAAATCCACGGCCCCGCCGGTAATCGAACCCGCGACCCCCTGCGCGGGAAGCAAGAACGCTACCGCAAGACCACGAGCCGCAGACAACACAGCGGTATACACTGAAGAGCAAGAGAAACTGGTACATCTGCCTAATATCGTGTACGCCCTCGCGAGCACGCAGAATTGCCTCAACACGACGAGGCATGGACTCCACTAATGTCTAGAGTAGTGCTTGAGGGAACTGGCACCATGAATCCTGCAGGGCTGCCCATAAATCCATAAGAGTACGAGGGGGCGGAGATCTCTTCAAGAGAGCACATGCCAAGGCACACTAGATATGCGCAATAATGTTAACGTCTGGGCAGTCTGGTGGCCTGTGGAAGTGTTTAAACTCAGAAGGGTGTTCCTGGAGTCACTGTATACCAATTCTGGACGTGTGGAGCGTCGCATTGTCCTGCTGGAATTGCCCAAGTCTGTCGGAATGCACAATGCACATGAATAGGTGCAGATGATCAGGCAGGAAGCTTACGAACGTGTCATCGGTCATAGTCGTGTCTAGACGTATTAGAGGTCCCATAACACCCCCCTACCGCACACACCCCTCACTATTACAGAGCCTCTACCAGCTTGAGCCGTCCTCTTCTGACTTGAACGGTCCATATATTCATGGTGTTGTCTCCATACCCGTACATATCTATCTCCTCGATACAATTCGAAACGAATGTCGTCAGACCAGGCAACACGTTTTCATTCCTCAACAGTTCAATTTCGGTGTTGACGTGCTCATACGTAGCATAAAGCTTTGTCTCGTGCAGTCATCAAGGGTACACGAATGGGCCTTCGACTCCGAAAGCCCTCGATCATGTTTCGTTGAATGGTTCGCATTCTGACACATGTTGATGGCCCCGCATTGAAATCTGCTGCAATTTACGGAAAGGTTGCACTTCTCTCACTTTAAAAAAAAATGGTTCAAATTGCTCTGAGCACTATGGGACTCAACTGCTGTGGTCATTAGTCCCCTAGAACTTAGAACTACTTAAACCTAACTAACCTAAGGACATCACACACATCCATGCCCGAGGCAGGATTCGAACCTGCTACCGTAGCAGTCGCACGGTTCCGGACTGTGCGCCTAGAACCGCGATACCACAGCGACCGGCTTCTCTCACTTTGAACGATTCTCCTCATTCATCGTTGGTCCCTTTCTTGCAGAATCTTTTTCCGACCTCAGCGATGTCGATCATCTGAGGTTTTACCAGGTTCCTGATATTCACGGTACACTCATGAAATGGTCGTCCGGGAAAATCCCCACTTCGTAGCTACCTCGTAGACTCTGTGTGCCATCGCTCATGCGCAGACTATAGCACCACGTTGAAACTCACTTAAATCTTGATAACCTGCCATTGTTGCAGCAGTAACCGATCTAAGAACTGCGCCAGATACTTGTTGTCTTATATAGGCGTCGCCGGCCGCTGTGCCTCACTCTGCCTGTTTTCAAGTCTCTCTATTTGAGTACTCATGCCTATACCAGGTTCTTTTGCGCTTCAGTGTATATGACCGTTCTCAAGATATGGTTCTTTGTATTCATGGGAGGGTTGCGCGTATTGCACCCAGTGTTCTTTTCATGTGGAACGTGAATCACGTTGCCATAGCACCCATCGTATTTCATGAACGGTTCTAGATATGTGGACGAAAATTTTTTTGCAATTAATAGCACGCAAAGCGGTGCGTATAATGTCGCTTGATTAATACTCGGAACATTTTTATCCGTCGAGATATATTCGTAGTTACAACTTTTCTCGATGAAAGATTGTACTTCTTTTAACAGCATTTAATATCTAGTCAAAAAGGAATATTTTTGTATTGGACACATTAATATTTCAGATATTCTATGTTGGATACTCTGTTCAGTAGAAAACTGTTTGTTGTTATGTCAGAAAATTTAATCTCTAGGTAAGTAAATGTTTTAATTATTTCAGTTTCCACCGAGAGATTTTATTTATTTACAATCTTTAGAATGCTTTATAGTTCCATGTAACGATATGAGAGTGCCAAATAGTCTGTCTAGTAACATGATATCAGTGGTTTTTATATGGAGGCGTCTCATAGTCTCCTTCACCTTCTTTTTTTTATCTTGTGATGCCAAGTACATTATCTAATTGTCTGTCATCATCTTCCTCTTCTGTATAGCCACAACAGAGTGGCATTTTCCCAGTGAAAAACGGAGATAAAATTAGCAACACAGATAAGATCACAGCAGCAAACTTACACGGGCCGAACGATGGGCAGCTGTTGAGGGCTCAGAGAGGATATGTGGCTACTTGGCCGCACTACCTGCCCGCCAGATGTCTCACGCTTGAACACATCCAGGCTACACAAGGAACCTAGCGGCTAGACGTGGTAAAACGTCGGGAGCACAAGAGGATGTACATATCCAAGCCTGCAGCATATGACGAAAGGATCAAAGGAACGTGTAAACGTGTTCAGATCACCTGGGAATCGTAGGAGCAGTATACGAGCCTTAAAACATCCAGAGCAGTAAAAGATTTGTTATTAATATTATTGTTATCTATTTAATAATTTGGTCGTTGCTACTTATGTTTTGATTTAATTTTTTTGCAGCATCACAACATGCCAGTGATCCGTGACTAACTAAAACGCTTACACTCCACACACAGATGTTCAACATATGCCTATAGCACCGCAGCAAAAATAGGCCGCAAGCAGTCTTCCTGATTTATCAGATGTGCTACTGCCACCACACCTACTGCTGTTGGTGCAAGTATTTCTAGGCGCCCTAATTACGTAATTACACGGGTATATATTGGTGGGAAACGCTCTGTGTGTGCTTGCCTGAGACATACTCCGCAGTTTTCGGGTCCAGTTCATTCATTTGCAGTACTGTATCGCACATCTGACTATCAAACATTGTTCAAGGCCCTTAGTATGAAAGGATGGGACGGCAAACTATCACAGAAGTAAAGGAAGCGCTGCCTGCTACCACTCTTCATATGAATAACTGCTGGTGGTGGGATTCATTCATAGTTTCACGCATACCAAGACACTCATGCATCGATCAGAACACTTGGTTGGAAGGAAGGGATAAGAACTGACTGAAAATCACACTACTGCCATCATCACTTGGAGGACAGCCCAGCTACATAAATGTTAGCAGTCATAGTTTCAGCAGCAGAAGCGCCAGAGTGTGGCTGTAGCTTGTCTATATACCATCGAGAAAAGAAACCCTAACAGACAAACTAGAAGAACAGTAACTGAAAGAATCATCAATTAAAAAAAAAGTCATATAATCCAAAAAACTAACCACCACTCAAAATGTAACAGCCTTGTTGCTTCAAATACACACTCACACACACACACACACACACACACATACACACATGGATCATAGTAAGATCGGAAAAAAATTATATAATCCATCAATTAAACATCACTCTAAACCAAACATCCTTGGTACTACAAATACACACACCCAGACGTAAATGTTTCACTGTTCTCGGAAAAATGAAACATAGAAATTAAAGTGAAACACCACCACCCACCGTCTCCCAGTCGTAAATAACGAACCATACAGCAACATACATCGGAATTTAGCGATACAACATTGTAGTAACGTCACACAGCTAATGGAAAAATTCCCTCGTCACCATAACGATGTGTCTTCCCCGGCATATGCTAACAGACTAAGCACGCCAGAACCATCTCTGACTCTGCCTCGGCCGGCCGCGGTGGTCTCGCGGTTCTAGGCGCGCAGTCCGGAACCGTGCGACTGCTACGGTCGCAGGTTCGAATCCTGCCTCGGGCATGGATGTGTGTGATGTCCTTAGGTTAGTTAGGTTTAAGTAGTTCTAAGTTCTAGGGGACTGATGACCACAGCAGTTGAGTCCCATAGTGCTCAGAGCCATTTGAACCATTTTGACTCTGCCTCGTACCTCCCCTCCTCGGTCCCAACCATGTCAGAGCCAGCGCAGCGTTAGACGCAGTCTTTCTGGTCTGTTCCAGAATGTGTTGCCGATGGTACACAATGACTTACACCCAGTCCTCGCGGTCCCCCCAGTCGGAGGTTCGAGTCCTACCTCACGCATGGGTGTGTGTGTTGTCCTTAGCGTAGGTTAGGTTAAGCTAGATTAGGTAGTGCGTAGGCTTAGGAACCGATCACCTAAGCAGTTTGGTCCCATAAGGCCTTACCACAAATTTCAAAAATTGACTTACACGAGCATCACATAGATTGCTTTGTTCTGTGAATGTATTTTCCAGCCACTGGAGCAACAACGAAATTCCAGAGAACTCTCCAGAACGCTTTTTGTAACATACTGATTCGCATCATTCACACTCCGGCCCCCTCTGCAAAATGTCGCTACCCCCTTGGCCACACACTACGCCGAACATGGGTCAATCTTCTGTGAAAGTCAGATGGCGATAGCTATCGAAATACGACTGTGGTGTGATTACCAGTAATCATATGATTTCCTGAATCCACATAGATCAGGCACTAAACGTCCTCTCCAGTGGAATCGATACATTCACAAACAGGATAGCAAAAAAAAAAAAAAATTATCCACTAGGCAAAACACTTCTTTCAAGCCAGCCGAAGTTCAGTCTGCTTTCGGCTGCGGTGGGGCGAGGACGTCCGCAGCGCCCCGCCGTGCGCGACCGTGAGCGCTTGCTTGTGTTTATCCTCTCGCGGCGCGAGTTGTATTAGCTCCAAGTTCAGTGCGACTATGGCACACACATGGCGCCACGATACGATCAAAATTGCTTTCCAACTAGATCACGCGCGTCCTCGAGCATATGAAATAGAACCGTTCATATACGACGATCTACGTTTAGATCCGGCGATTGCCGTCGGAATACATTTTTCTATAACGGCGAGTGTGGTTCATGTTAAAATGACCAGTGCAGAGGTCTGCTCGACAGTGGTGTCTAAATACTCGAACTCTCTCACATTCAAACATTCTGACGGGCATATCGGTGCAGTGACGGTGGATCATGCAGGCATGGGCCTAAGGACTGTGAGGGTTTTTGAGCTCCCCTTCGAGGTCCCAGAGGAAGTTGTCAAGGACGCCTTCCGACCATATGGAATGTTATCAGCCACGTTGCAGAAAAGTGGCAAACTTTCTCGACGTATAAGGTCTACAATGGTGTGCGCCAAATTAAACTTGAGCTCAAGAAACATGTGCCGTCCTATATGAACATCGGTGGCTGTCGTGCAATCATCATGTACGACGGTCAGCCGCTTACCTGTTCCGGATGTGGGCAGGAAGGCCATGTTTGATCGAGCTGCTTACAACGTCGAATTACGCAGATACCAGTGGGAGACTCCGTTTCCCCGACGGGGACGACAATCCTGCCCCTCGCGTACGCTCAGACGACGATGCGCACCATAGTTGAGGACGAAACGGGCGATTCGATCAGACACACCCATCGACGCCAGAAGTACCAAGGGAGGAAGAGGAAGGACCCCCGATGCCAACCCATATGTCGCCCCCTCCACAGCGACGACAGCAGCAAGAGTCCCACGGACTCCAGACGCAACGTAACATTCAGAACGCGATGGACGTGGACGCGAACATTGTCCCGACCGCGGCTTTCCTAGTGGAAGGTGATACGACGCTGGATTGCCTCCCACATTCGGATACGGATGTCCACGTTCGAAAGCAACGTTCGCCTCGACGACGGAAGCGACGTAAGCGGACCCCTTCTGACGATTGCCTCCTATACACGGCCGGTCAAGAAGGTGACGTCTCATCAGACGGCATGGATGCTGCGCCTGCTGAGGATCTAAGTGGTGTAAACGGTTGACTTGCCCATACCACGAGTGCCAAGTTACTTCTTGCACCACAGAAGCAGCAGGTAGCGTCGATGGATGGCGCTGCGTCTACCTCTACCAAAGACGACGTACGTGCGGGAGATTTAGGTGCCGATCAGCTACACAGCATCTTGTTGCAGCCACTGTGGTCGGACGATGTTGAAGAATTTCCTGGCACGGGTGACAGGGGAGGGGGTGGCATTGGAGATAGCACTCCTAGAACGAAAGACTCATAATTTATAACTGGTTGGATGGGTCCGGCATCTCTTGCGGTTAGCTTTGATTGCCATGGCATCTACCCTAGGTGAAGAGGCTAGGCAGCACACCTTTCGCCTTGCCACAATCAATATCAACGTGATAAGGGCACGACACAAACTGACAATGCTACAACGCATGCTTGATGCGGCAGACGTCGACGTCGCCCTCTTACAGGAAGTATGTGTCGCTAGTTTCCCTGAATTCTACGGATATAACGCCCACATCTCCCACGCCTCTTCTACCGAGTGTGGTGTAGCTGTTCTGCTACGTGACGGTCTGGCGGCTACGGACGTACTGTACTTACCGAGTGCCAGAGCCATGGCAGTAACTGTCAACGGTGTACGACTCATTCATGTATATGCCCCTTCGGGATCAGGGAGACGGAGAGATCGGGCCCGCTTTTTTTCGGAAGATATTACGTGTCTGTTTATGGGCCGCATAGACGATATGGTGATCGTAGGAGATTTTAACTTTACATTATCTCCGTCTCATCAGCAGCCATATCACGTCCCGTGTGCGGAGTTGGAAATGCTAGCGCGTGACCTCCACCTGATGCGACGGTGCTGATAAAGTCAAAAGATTATTGACATAAAATCGACACCCTCCTGCAAGATCTTACATACCAACAAATTGGAAAGAACACGACTGCATCAGTGACACGCAAGGCCATCGAGTTGCTCAATAACTCAGGACTAGAAAGGAACACTATCAGAAGGCTGTACCCGAGGGCACCAACCCCACCACGCCTGTACGGCCTACCAAAAATTCACAAGGAGGAGATTCCATACGTCCGATTTTAAACACGATAAAGGCGCCGACATACGGCATTGCCAAACATCTTGCGCAGATGTTAAAACCACTCGTAGGGAATTGTTCCCACCATGTGAAAAACTCGGCGGAATTCGTCAAGGTAGCCCAAGAAATGCGCTTGGATTAAGAAGATCTGTTAGTCAGCTTCGATGTGACGTCATTATTCACACGGGTGCCACTGGAAGTTTCTCTAGGACTGCTCAAGGGACACTTCGATGGGGACATAGTCAAACTCTTTTGGCATGTACTACCACCACCTACTTCAAATGTGGTGGGAAATTCTACAAGCAAATTGATGGAGTTGCTATGGGTTTCCCCTTAGCACCAAGCATGTCTAACTTATACATGGAATACTTCAAGGAGGTAGCGTTGGATATGGCTCCACTGAAACCGAAAGCATTTTACACATATGTGGATGACACCTTTGTGATACGGCCACATGGTAAATATAAACTACTTGAGTTCCTGCAGCACCTCAACGGTATACATGAAGACATAAAGTTTACCATGGAGATTCAGAAAAACGGAAGTCTACCCTTACTGGACATCCTGGTTACTAGAAACGCAGGAGGCACGGTGGGACATTCGGTATACAGAACAGAAACACTTACGGACCTATATCTCAGCGCTAGGAACTGTCACCATCCAGCGCAACGCAGCTCTGTACTTAACACCTTGACACCTTGGTACACAAGGTGAGGTCCATTTGCGACAAGAAGAGCTTACCGAGTGAATTACAACATCTAAAGGAAACCTTCAGATGAAAAGGCTACAGCGAGAAACTAATACGACGAGCTTTGAGGAACTAAGAAGAGAGGAGGAGCGGGACCGGAAGAGAACGACATAAGAGATTGTGCGTTCGTGCCGTATGCGGGACCACCAACGACAATGATCGCGAGAATCCTTAACAAGCACCAAGTAAAGACCCTCTTTCACACAGCAAAGGAAATCAAGGGTATTCTTGGATCGACCAAAGACCCACTAGGATTAATGACACCGGGTGTTTACAGAATTGGATGCGAAGGCAGTACATAGTGCAAACGCAACGTTGCATTACACAGCGCCGTAGGGAACATAAAAGAAACGTGCATCTTGGACAGTTTGACAAGTCCACCTTGTCAGAACACAGCAGCAACGAAAAGCATACCCTCAAAATTGAAGAAACGAAGAAGTTATGCAGCACCAGTGGATTTTGGGATTCGGTGATGAGAGAAGTGGTAGAGATTCATCTGCACGTAACTTTAATTAATCGAGAGAGTGGTTACCGTCTCAGTATAACTTGGGATCCTGCAATTAGAAAAAATCGGCAAGAACGCTCTGGTCCGAAGGGGACCGCGGCCGGCGCTGATATGAACAGACACCGGGAATCGACGCCAGCACTCGCGTCTCCCCTAGCACCGTTGGCGCCAAGCGCCCTTGCGATTCCGCTGGCACGTAATTGGTCGGCGGCTGAAATCTGACTGCGGTCCAGCGGCTACAGAGGCAGGCGACTAAGAGCATCTCGACACTTCGCCTGAAGATGATGGATACGCTATGGATTGAAATGTTGCGACTAGAAGAAGACGCCAATCGGCTGATAACCCGTGAAGATTTAATAGGTGAAATCCGGTGAGAAAGCCTGCATCGCATAAATGGACGTTTTTGGAAATAAGATAAATAGTGAGTTAGATTTTCATTCAAAAGTTAATAATGAATTAATTACAAAATTCGAAGATGTAGTGAACAAACATTATTCAGATAAAGAGTTATCAAATTTTGTTACAAAACCCAAATATAGAAGTATTCTAACACAGTTGAATAATTATGTCAGTAAAACTAATCTAATTACTTTATCAAAAAGAAAACAGAAAAGCTTTTTCAGATTATTTTCACACAAACAAATTTAACTCAGTACTTAGATGAGTTAAGTAATCTTAAAGAGAAAGTATACGATAAACACATAATTTAATTTACTTTTATGACTGGAAGAGAACAAAAGGTGCATGGTTTCGAAAACGATTTAAGACTTAAAAGTGTCAGTGTTGTTGGTATGAATATAATGAGAAACATAAAATTTGACGACTTTGACATCACTGTAAGCATGGCTGGTAAACTATACCAGATAAATAATAGTAATCAATCAATAATGGTAAACAAATCAAATTATCTCAGTATAAGATTTAAAGATTCTATTAAAACTGTTCCAATTGATGTTAAGTTAATTATCGTAGGTGAAATAATTTTAAATCGTATTAGATTTTTAAATCGGTGTAAATGGATCCTCACAATCACATATACTGTTTGAATTGCAAAAAATTTACTGAAACACATAACCCACACAGACTCACCACTAAAAAACCACTAAAAATGGACAATAGAGAATTGAAGGTTTTTGCACATTGTGTAAAACAAAAAAGAGTAAGTGCATTAAAAAGATTTGTAGGCGAAGCACGTCCCCCAGACCCCTTTAATAGTCATGAATAAATCATTAAGGAAATGCATAAAGAAATAAAAAAAATTTAAAAGAAGAAGAGTTGTTTCATTCGGAATTATTGATTTATGGCAAGCTGATGTAGTTGAAATTGACTCAGGTAATATGAAAGTATTATCTAAAAGTAAAAAACGATGTAGATATTTATTAACTGTTATGGATTTTTTTTTCAAAATTTGGTTCGGCTGTTCCAAATAAAAATGAAACAGATGAGAATGTAACTGATTCTCTGGAAAAAAATATTCAAAGTAAGAACTCCAGGAAAATAACAGACACATAATGATAAAGAATTCCACATGAGCTGATGAAAAGATACTACATCAATCATTATTCATCTTTTACAGAATTAAATGCATCTGTTGTTGACCAATTTAACAGAACACTTAAAGAAAAATTATAAAGAATTTAGCAACCAGTCGCATATGAATTCTTTATTTACCTTGTTGCAAATAAATTTTGACTGATATCAGTCATCGTCCAAGATCATAGAAATCTGCCAAGGACAGTACTTCTATTTATGGCATGTATTGGTTAGAAAAATGCACCGATGTTGACTGATATCATTAGAAAAACGATAGAAAGTATAGGAAACACAGTGGATATAAAATTAGTTTCAGATGGAGAAAAATGTGACACTCTTATAGCTAAGCCAAATTTTAAAGAAAGAACTGTTTTAATGAAAATCTTGTGTCCATTCATATGAACGAGACAAAAATCACATTTAAAAAGCCCATCTATGTCGGAATGAGTATACCTGTTCATCTAAAGAACTGATGTATAATTTTCCCTATAGAATAATAAAACCGAAATATGGAGAAAATATTGAGTTGATGGTTATAACTACAATATATGAACTGAAGATTTTTATGAAGACATGAAATCGATGATTGATTACTTTGATAAAAGTGATTAACCAACAGTCAATATTTATGGAATTCCACAACTAAACAAGAATGTCTTAGGAAAAATGAAAGATGAATGCAATGGAATAATAATGGAAAGATTCTGTGGTTTAAGAACCAGAATGCATGCTTATAATGTTGGTGATAAGATAGAGAAGGAATTAAGAAATGTATTGTTAAAAACACAATAAGCTTAGAAGATTACAAAGACTGTTTGTTTAACAAAAGAGGACAGATAGAAGAATTAATATGATTCAAAGTGAAAGATTGTAAATTTACATAGTTGGAGTAAACAAGAAGGCATTGAGCTCTCATAAGATAAAAGATATGTTTGGAAAAATTAAATAGATACAGTGCGATATGGACATTAAAAATCATAAAAAACCTAAATAAATTTATTAGGCTTATAAAGCCGTCGTCAAAGAACTGTTAAGACGATTGCTTTGTAAACAGACGACACAGTAACAGAAATATAAGCGGACGAGAACGTTCGCATTTTGTGTCTCCCGTTAAACGAAATAATTTTTCGGGCAAAGATGGAAAATGAGACCGTCAACTAGTGAAGAGACTGTCTTTTGAACAAACTACCTTCTGTTGTATGGATGTGTGGCAGGAAATAAGAGAAAGGACGCAGTCAGCTTATCCTTCGGCATTGTAGCGTTGAAAAACAGCCGAAAAGCTGTTAACATGATATCATGCACGATAACACCTAACGTTCTGGAACTAGACGTCTTCACAGCTGCACATTTCGTATATTATCTTCTTATTATTATTAAAAGCAAGCAAAAGCTTTACCAGAGGACGTGCAAAATGTAAAACAGGTTTGAAGGGTACACAGAACCCAAACCTTATGTCCGTGAAGGGCTCCTGTAAGAACAGATTGTTGCATTATTGATTCTCTCTACTCTGGTTCCGTGCGTCTGATCTTATACAACCGAGCGTTGCTAAGTGATCCGCAAACACGGTTGCTACGACAGGTGCGCTTGGCGCCTCGATGTGTACAGCACTGGACAGTGCCTAGCACAATGCACGCCATTCCAATGACCGCTGTTCGCGTGTGACGCTTTGAAATGGATACACGAACCGCTCTGAATACAGACCAGTGCCGAGTCGAATGCTGTCTCATGTCGAGCTATGCGAACCACGCAAGGATGCCCGAACACATCCTCCCACTGTTCCCTTGCCGTCTCACCGTCGCCGCAACGTGTAAGTTCTGCAGTTCCCTGTGAACAGTTTGTCCTCTACTGGGCACTGGAATCGAAGGTTCAGATTGCTAGCTGTCGGTTACGTGCAGACGTCAACGCTACCCATTCCATCATTACTTACTGTCACAGTTGAACATTGCCAGTAAATATTACGGTTCCTGCAAGAAGCAGAAGTAAATCTCTGAGACATCAAATATACCGTGGCTGTGATTGTGTGTGTGTGTGTGTGTGTGTGTGTGTGTGTGTGTGTGTGTGTGCGTGCGTGTGCGCCTGTGCTTGTGATTATGTCTAACATAACACAACGTTTCAAATTCAGCTGATTTATCTGGTATCTTAAACTACTGGTGATTGTTATGGATGACCATGCCAAAATTGTATACCATATGAATATGATAATGGATTAACTTTCATTAGTTTATTGTTCTATTCTTTAGTTTTAAGCACGTTTCCTTAAATGTATATCGTACTACATAGAATTTAAGGCAGAAACATAACAATTAAGTCTAGAGGAATTTTTGAAAACGGATTTTTGTTTGTGTATTCTGTGCATGGATGTGTATGTGGATGTGTGTCTGTCTTTGTATGAGTGAACAAATTTTCAGTTCATTAAGTGGAACCCAGTATGAGAGTAATATAAATCTGAAAAAAGTAGCTAACGTAAACAGAAAAGGCACAGTAATAACATTACTGAGAAAATATATTACTTTTGCAAATAAGAAGTAAGTTTAGGTTCTAACGCCACACTAACAACAAAATCATTAGATCAGGGATAGCCAATAATACAGCACACAGGCAGTCCTTTCGCTCACATGCCATAGCTCTCTCATCCGGCTACACACTTCTACCACCACCACACCATGCTTTTTGTACATGAGGAGAGTGTGGAAAAGGAAACTGTGATAGAGCCTCATGTAAATGGCAATATAGTTGCGAAGTTTACAATTTGATCCTATTTCTCGAGAACACAGCTCATAAACAAAGCAAATTTCCAGTATTATTTGATTGTCTTTGGCGCGCTCAAGATATTGTACAAATTTTGTCTAGTACAAACTGTCAGCATATTAACAGAAACAGATCATTTTACAAATTTACAAGCTCTGGGTGCCATGCAATCGTGGTTTATTTAGTTTTACATAATCGGAAGAAGCCTTTCGCACACCTTTGTTGGTCGAAATATGTTATCACGTTTGCAGCCTCATTTTGCAGACATGGAAACTCCCCTCAAGGAAAACAATGAAGACCTCCAGGATTTCTTAAACGCAAAAGAAAATGTATTTTAAACGGGAACGAAACTGTGAACCAGTAAGTTACATCTGCACTTACACAGGGGCACTTTAAACTGAATCGTAGAACGGCCTCGAAAACAGACGTAAGATTGGTAGTGTTATGAAATCGTTTAGAAAACTATCCTTATAAGTCTTAAAAGGCTACAATTAATTCTTCAAACATCGCATTTTCTTTAATGCCAGTGGGTTTCGAGAAGTGGGAGGTATTTTGGTCAGAATTAATCTTTTCTACAACGTGGTTATCTTTATAAGTGCATCCCAGTCAAACACAAATAACTTTTTCTCAGCTTGTCAGGTGTTAGTGTGGGCAGAGTGCAGACAAATTCACTTAAAACGCAAGGTCTACAATCCATTCTGGGTGTTATAAATGTCGTTCGTGCTCTTTTTTTCCCTTCATAGATTTAACAATATCTTATTTTAATTCAAAACATCGTTCCAGACATGCCCTGCTACTTAACCAACATGAGGAGTTTTAGTGTTAACTGTCTGCCGCAGATAGAATTTTGCAGTCACACAACATGGGAATTCTGATGCATTTCGACCATGAACAAAGATACTGACGTTGAAGATCGTCACGTGATCTCATAGATCATCGGTGACCTTGAATGCATGATGTCATCATCCTTATCAGTGGGCTCTCTTTTCCTCCTCTCTCACCTTGTCTCCAAATAATCATAGTGCAGTTGAATAATGAAAGAGTCCAATGAGAAATCGGAGATGGCAGAAATAGCCCCGTTGTGTTAAAGGAAGTTCAAAATCCCCTCCTTGCCCCCTCTGGCTCTCCCTGTCTCCAGCCTATCAGAGTACATTATTAAAAATCCAGGCTGACGGAAGTAGACCAAGGGCGCTTTATAGCACACACTCCTCCTCCCCATATCTAACCATTCCGAGTGTTGTATCAAGATGATGTGCCAGATATGTAGTAAACAATTACGTAACCTCCACTTGATACTCAAAGATGTTTGTTGTTTCCTTGGACATTAAAGACACACACTATTTCCTAAATAAAATCTGTGTCGTGTTATATTCGTTACGTACATATACACTAAATACCACTCATGGACTTCTGAAAGCATGTTAATATCAGAATTCTGTATTATTTACCTACACATACGCACGTCTAGCATAATATTTACCGAGCGAGATGGTACAGTGGTTAGCACACTGGACTCGCACTAGGGAGGACGATGGTAGAAACCCGCGTCCTGCCATCTTGATTTAGGTTTTCCGTGATTTCCCTATATCGCTTCAGGTAAATGTCCAGATGGTTCCTTTAGATATGCACGGTCGACTTCCTTCTATACCGGTAGGGTGGATGACCTCGCTTTTTGGTCCCGTCTAGCAAACCATCCAACCAAGTATAATATTTAAAAACTCCAAGGTCAAAGATGTGTATTACACACACACACACACACACACACACACACACACACACACACACACACACACAAAGCTGTCTCAGACTGCCTTAAAATTATATTGCCGAGAGGGTAAAATGAAAAGCAAGCAGTATCTAACAATGTTATAACGTAAAAATTTTCTCAGGGAATTCTCATATTTTGTACTGTGGAAATGTATGAATTTAGTCTTCATTCTAATGGTTTTCCACAGTTTTTACGTCGTTGCAAATAGTAGCTTATTGAAATTTATGTAGATGTATGAGGCAACTCCATTAGACAACCAAGTTCCCACTGCTGTATTTGCATTAATGAAATCGAAAAATCTGTGAATAGCTTTTTGCAATCAAGCTTTGTTAATTGTAAGTAATGTATCTTTAATGTAGCAATCAACCAGCTTCTTATGTTGGAACGGAGAGGTCTGTCATTCTTATCTATTGTTCACTCAAAAAACAACAAAGTATCCAGAATCGGTAAAGCACTTTCTGTCTGTCTGAAGTTAACTTATTATTCACTCATTCAATTCTGAAAAGCCCTTAGATCACCAGTTACGCTGCTGCTAAGAGCTATGTGAATAAAAAGAATAATAGACATGGATCTTCTTCTACAGACGTTATACTAACATCTGTTGTTATTCAAGCACTGATTTGTGCTTTGTGGGCAGAAGCTGACATTTCTATATACACTAACAATTACTTATCGATATTTCCTAAATCAACTGTCCATGTTCTTCTGTCTTTCACAGCATGTTATCCACACTTCACCACTATTGGGGTAGTCAAGTTCAGCAGGACTGATGGTTGAAAATGTTGATTGTAGACATATATCTTGTTATGCTTCAGGTGAACTAGGAAAATTGCTCCAAATCTGATGGTGACGTAGTTCACGATACGTATCGGATGTCGCCGCACTTCCTCCGGTACCAGTAGTCTTACAGTGTGTATTATGTTCCCCAGACTCTTCCTGTTCTGTTACAGGGAATCCTTGTTTTCACATAATACAGCAAAATGTATAGATTCTTATTAGACACAGCGTATGTTGTACTTACATCACGAACAAAGACAGCGACTGGGACGATAGCTGAAAGCTTCAAAGCGAGTTTCTTTCAGCCCTTATAGTATGCTTCACTGCTGAATCCGCATGCAGTAATATGACGAGCACTAAATAATGTGAGTTTTATGCAATAATCAACAAGTGTCTTATCTTTTCGTTTTTATTTTTGAGCTTTTTACTCCAAGAAGACGAGCTCCCTGAGATAGTCAGGAAACTGAAACTTTCAAGCACCTTGAGACACCTTGACCTTGACACTCCGATAAACTTGATTTTCCTTCTCACTGTCGCAGCTTTGCACGAAAAAAAGTTGTAGTAAAAACACTCTTTCAATGTGCGTTATAATAATTGAAGACAATATTGTGTTCTACAGCATTTTTACACGACACAGTGAGTCGCTGTTGCTTTACGGGATTAGATTACAGTATTATCTTCTACTGACCCTTGCAGCACTAAATTTTTTTGCAGAACATACTCTCAGAGCAGTATTGATTCTATTATGTAACTAATAGTTTCAATTTATATCCAAAAGTGAATACAATGTCTCATCCCTAATTTAGTGCATGTTGTTTAATCTAAATCAATAAATACGTGGACTGTTTCCAAATGAACATTTGGCAGACGTCTTTCAGTGCTACCTCCAAGTCTTTCACTCTAGTATATTCGTGAGATACTGTAAACTTTCAGGCGATAGTTCACGCTCCTCTCTTCAGCTGGTATTATTGTCTATCACTTTAGATTGGTTCATATCACAGCAAATAGTCCTGGCAAAATGAAGCTGGCTTGTATTCTGCAGAGAAGATTTTCAATAAGACATCTGAAAGCCTGAGGAGAAATAGCGTCCCACAGTTCCGTAACAGCTGAAACAATGACGTTGAATCCTCAGGGCTGGACCTCATACAAGAGGTGTTCCATCAGGATCAGGTCGGGACTGCAGGCAGGCCAGTCCAGTTCAGGAATGTTATGGTCCACGTGTCATGGTTTTACTGATGCTGTCTTGTGATTGGATCCCTTATCATATTGATACAAACATTCATCCCCTCAAAACTGCTACGTTACTGTATGTAGTACACAATTCTATAAATCGTCTTCATACCCTACTGCATTTAGACTCTTCTTAAGGGTAATAACAGGACAAACCCTAACCGGGAATACATTAACAACATCCGTACTTCACTGACGCCAGGTAACTAACACCTCTCGAAACCAATCGTTTTCAGTCGTCCACTGTGCAGTACCGTCGCTCTGTACACCACCTTAAGCACTGTTTAGCGCTGAACAAAGATAGCTTACACAAGGTCTCTTATGTGTAGTTGCGCTCACAGTCATGGGCAACATTATTTTTTTATGTCGGAGTCATTGTCTCTCTTTAGATTCTCACAAAGAAATGTTGATAGTTCGATATAACTTTTATCAACGATGGAAATGCGCTGACTCTACTACCAATAAATTTCGGGGAACAGCACTCCGATTATCTTTACGATTCAGAATAAGCGCCACACTTCTGGCGATAGTACATACGAATGTTGACGTTTTAAAAAACTGGTCTCAACACGTTACTCTTTTTTTTAAAAAAAAAAAAGAAGAAGCATTTGATTGCGAATACCTCTTTAGCTTCTAGAGAGAGTGGCTGGGTGTTTATTTATTCGGGAGACAGCCACTAGCAAACCTTTGGGAACAAGTACAAGCTAACCTCCTCCTTGTCTCGCAAGAAACACGTTTCAGCTTGCTTGTGTTTGTCACCGACTAACCGAATAGTATTATTATTATGGCTGAATTAGCAGCAAAATATATTGAAGTAGATCATCATCTCGAATGGCTTGTTGCCAAGTCCTCATTTAGAAGACGAAGTACTAGAGTTACATGCTGGGTGGAGAAAAATTGCGTCGCGAAATTTTAAACGTGGGTAGGTGTTGCCAGTAGGAACCAAAATTCCTAATGTTGTGTAGTTCGATAACGCACAATTTTTAAACTACGGAAACTTGACGTCACGCGCCCCGTTTGGCCACGGGAACCATGGCGCTAGCCGTCAACCGAAGAACGGTCACAGGGCAATCCCACGGTAAACCAGAGCTCGTGGCGCCATGTCTCTGTAGTTTAAAGATGGTGCGTTTTTGACCTACAGAACATTAGTAATTTTGGTTCCTACTGGCATCAGCTACCCAGGGTTAAAATTTGGTGACACAATTTTTCTCCATCCTGTATAATAGGTTGGTGTTAAGAACCATACACATTTTTGGATCGCTGTTTTCACATTTTTAACAGCAGAGTTCTTCAAATTAACCAGTCTGTTAAGAATAATTGTTCACTAGTCTGCAACTTTCTCGAGAAAAAGACAGGTCAGCAAAAACAGCGTACCTAAACGCAAGTAACGTTTTTCTATCACTATAAGTGGCACATGTCTTCGAATGGAAATCATCGAGCGTCACAGAGCGACTTGTGACATCCCGAGAAGATTCCAAGCACGTTATTCTGACTCGGCACTCAAAGAATTAAGATTTAGTGTTAATGAAAGAAAGAAACTTTATGTGTGAGTAAACACGTAAATTCCTAAATATCAGATCAACACGTTCTAAGAAACAACGAGTCAAAGGATAACGCGCATTTTAACTCGTCAATTCAAGCAGGATTGTATCCTGTAAAGAAGTTGGCATAACGCATCTCTAAATAGCCCCGATATCTGAATACCAAGTGAACTTTGCCAACACGGCTTTCCCTGCAGAGATCAGACATGTTCAGATTTTAGAGAAACACAATGAAGAGATGTCTGTAAATGTCATCGGTACCCAGTAATCGGATTATGAATGTATAACTGTAGAGGCCAGCAGGAAAAACAGGGAAATTATAGTTGCACCACTATATATTACAAAATACCGTTGCAAAGGACATGTGTATTAATTACTGTTGCAGTTTACGATACAGCATATAGATGTCTTTTCTGCTACATAAAAACTTTCGTGGCCCACTGGGTGCAGCATTACTTTTTCTCTTCACCAAAATTTAGTATGATAATTTTGTTACCTTGATTCCAGGGAAGGATGAAATGCACACTTAGTTGACTGCACACAGTTTAAACCAGTCTCCAGTACAATGCTTACAGTCTAAAACGAATTTGTAAAATTTACGAAAGTTAGTAATCGACTGAAACTGCCTTTCATGATTTATGCTGATACGGAATACATATTGAAACCAGTCCCTGATTACAGTCGTAATACAGATCCTAGTTCGTATTCCGATAGACTATTCAGTGAGAAAAGTGAGAAGCAGGAATAACCCATGCTTGAAAGTATAAAGACGGCGATTGCATGGCATGGTTTGCTCATCAGTTCTATGCAATCGATGACACTGGAAATGGATTTTTATTGCCGAGTAAACAAATTATTTGCAGCGCAAAAGATCAGCGAAGAACTCTTGCGGAATATGATGCAAAGCACAGGACCACGAGAGGTGCCACACCACTCTCTCACATCAGCAAAATTGTCAGTCAGATTAACATCCATATTTTAGATCATGATCTCAGAGTTCCCCAGTACTACATTGGGTATATGTCGTTTGTAACTTCTTTTTACGTCGGAAAATTGTGGGCAGAATGTATAACCCGTAAAGAACTTGTACCCGCGGGACTGTAGTGGCCAGCCGGGAAGGCCGAGCGATTCTAGGCACTTCAGTCTGGAATCGCGCGACCGCTACGGTCGCAGGTTCGAATCGAGCCTCGGGCACTGACGTGTGTGATGTCCTTAGGTTAGTTAGGTTTAAGTATTTATAAGTTCTAGGGGACCGATGACCTCAGAAGCTAAGTCCCATAGTGCGCAGAGCCATTTGAACCATTTGAACTATATTGGAGCTGAGGAAGAACCGGGACAGAGATGAAATGGGGGTCATAAATGCTGAGAGCAGCGACCTAGCTGTGTGAGCGATTCTGGGAAGCAGCGCTCTGTGAATCGTACTTGCAAACGGATTGCCGGCCGGAGTGGCCGTAAGGCTCTAGGCGCTACAGTCTGGAGCCGAGTGACCGCTACGGTCGCAGGTTCGAATCCTGCTTCGTACATGGATATGTGTGATGTCCTTAGGTTAGTTAGGTTTAATTATTTCTACGTTCTAGGCGACTGATGACCTCAGAAGTTAAGTCGCATAGTGCTCAGAGCCATTTGAACCCTTTTGCAAATGGATTTCTAGCTGAAGCCCTCTCTTTCTTCCACTTAGGGTTGGACAGAAGGGCGGCAATTCGCAGAAAATATTACATTGGCCAGGAGACAGTCAGTCGCGAAGGAGGCCAGGTACGGATACTGGGCAGAGGAAGCCATGTACGAGAGACTTCTGTGAACTGAGCTTTCGTGCAAACGGTTTTAAGGTAATAAAGGTCATTGCATTTTCATGTTAGAAGCTGGGACAATACGGACAGAGCGGCTCGTGAACGTGTTCAGTAGAGGCTAGACTGTAGCCCTCCCATTCCTCCCCAACCCCCCTCCCTCCGAACACCCCCCCCCCTTCCCCTATGATGCCAGGAAGTCATCAGGCTCTTTTAGCGAGCAGCAAAAACATATATTTCACCGGCATGACTGTCTGGGAACCTTAACAGCCTTCTTTCAGGATGTGGAAATGGTTAGTCGGGAAAGATTAGATCTCTCTGTAAATGAAGAACTGTGGTCCCATCTAGGTACATGTTTTTTGCCAAAACATGGCCAAAAATACAGTGAAAACGACGTCTTTCTAGTTCAAAATCTCCTTTTTCCGTATGCAAAGAGAAGGTTTGGTTCCTCAGTGTGGGAACCTCAGAGCTGTGTCTGGATTGGCTACCAAAGCAACAAAACAGTCAAGAGGGGAGATACAGTGAGTTGAGCATAGTTCGACTGGCTTGTGGCGGAGAGTTCGGGTTTGTTAATTGGGCTCCCATACAGGGTCTTGGTGCTAAGTGGTTGTGATTCTTTCCCTGATTCGTCTTCTGGTCCTCCCCTGCTAGAGAACTTCATGTCTTTCTGTAGTGGGTGAGGCTTGTGGTCTGTATTTTGTGGTGAACTAAGAGCCAGTGGCAATTTCGAACTGTACCGATAGTGGGGTAGCATATCATCTAGGACATATCGTGTGTCACGAGAGTGAACTTATTCGCCCTGAGTCGGCCGCCTGACATTTGACAATTCCGTCATGCTCCGTCATGACTGTGAGTGAAATTGGTTTGGCCAGACCAGCGATCGGGTGCACCTCACACTCAAATCTGCCGGGATTTCAGGTCTCTAATAGGAAATTCTCCCGTGTTCTGATAATGACGCCATACCGCGTAGTTATCAAATTTTCGTGCACGTGTCGGAACAGTACGGCTGCCGTAGAGTACAGAGCTCCTTTACTTCTGTCGCCTGAATCAAGATCAAAGTACAAAATACTGCTGCAGTGTCGTAAGGTCGTTAAATTAAATTTACAGCTCCCTGTTCTCTGGTTAATTGTAGTTTGTGGTATACTTCTTCGTAGCTGATTCCATTTGAATAGAATTGGGCCTCAAAGTGGATTCATGTAAACAATGTCACATTGTGTTATAAAAGGGATTAATTCAGGGGAGATTCTGTACAGCGTCCACGCCAATGCATATTTTTCCAATCAATCACCACTGCTTTTCTGATTTGTAGTTGTCATTTTTGAGCAGATAGTTGTAGTTACAAAAAGATTAATCAATTTTGTCATTATTTTGTGAACTTATTACGCCACTGTTATCACTTACAATCCCTCTACTATTTCCTGTTTTTATTATATTTTGGTGGTAAATGGATACAGCAGCAGTTTAAGATTCATTCTCAATAAATAATTTTTTTATTAATTTGAGTTCTAATAATTACCACAGGGATGGGCAACCAAAGTGCCATGAATAAATTCACTGACACACATATAGAAATTAAGAGTGTAGCTCGGGATTTGAAGGTTATTGAGAAGATAACACCTTTCTTTACGTAAAAACTATAACATTTAGCATCACTCATATATACACTCCGGGAAAGGGAAAAAAGAACACATTGACACCGGTGTGTCAGACCCTCCATACTTGCTCCGGACACTGCAAGAGGGCTGTACAAGCAATGATCACACACACGGCACAGCGGACATACCAGGAACCGCGGTGTTGGCCGTCGAATGGCGCTAGCTGCGCAGCATTTGTGCACCACCGCCGTCAGTGTCAGCCAGTTTGCCGTGGCATACGGAGCTCCATCGCAGTGTTTAACACTGGTAGCATGCCACGACAGCGTGGACGTGAACCATATGTGCAGTTGACGGACTTTGAGCGAGGGCGTATAGTGGGCATGCGGGAGGCCGGGTGAACGTACCGCCGAATTGCTCAACACGTGGGGTGTGAGGTCTCCACAGTACATCGATGTTGTCGCAAATGGTCGGCGGAAGGTGCACGTGCCCGTCGACCTGGGACCGGACCGCAGCGACGGACGGATGCACGCCAAGACCGTAGGATTCTACGCAGTGCCGTAGGGGACCGCACCGCCACTTCCCAGCAAATTAGGGACACTGTTGCTCCTGGGGTATCGGCGAGGACCATTCGCAACCGTCTCCATGAAGCTGGGCTACGGTCACGCACACCGTTAGGCCGTCTTCCGCTCACGCCCCAACATCGTGCAGCCCGCCTCCAGTGGTGTCGCGACAGGCGTAAATGGAGGGACGAATGGAGACGTGTCGTCTTCAGCGATGAGAGTCGCTTCTGCCTTGGTGCCAATGATGGTCGTATGCGTGTTTGGCGCCGTGCAGGTGAGCGCCACAATCAGGACTGCATACGACCGGGGCACACAGGGCCAACACCCGGTATCATGGTGTGGGGAGCGATCTCCTACACTGGCCGTACACCTCTGGTGATCGTCGAGGGGACACTGAATAGTGCACGGTACGTCCAAACCGTCATCGAACCCATCTTTCTACCATTCCTAGACCGGCAAGGGAACTTGCTGTTCCAACAGGACAATGCACGTCCGCATGTATCCCGTGCCACCCAACGTGCTCTAGAAGGTGTAAGTCAACTACCCTGGCCAGCAAGATCTCCGGATCTGTCCCCCATTGAGCATGTTTGGGACTGGATGAAGCGTCGTCTCACGCGGTCTGCACGTCCAGCACGAACGCTGGGCCAACTGAGGCGCCAGGTGGAAATGGCATGGCAAGCCGTTCCACAGGACTACATCCAGCATCTCTACGATCGTCTCCATGGGAGAATAGCAGCCTGCATTGCTGCGAAAGGTGGATATACACTGTACTAGTGCCGACATTGTGCATGCTCTGTTGCCTGTGTCTATGTGCCTGTGGTTCTGTCAGTGTGATCATGTGATGTATCTGACGCCAGGATTGTGTCAATAAAGTTTCCTCTTCCTGGGACAATGAATTCACAGTGTTCGTATTTCAATTTCCAGGAATATATATATACATATATATATATATATATATATATATATATATGTATATGTATATATATATATATATATATATATATATATATATATATATATATATATATATATATATACTCCTGGAAATTGAAATAAGAACTCCGTGAATTCATTGTCCCAGGAAGGGGAAACTTTATTGTCACATTCCTGGGGTCAGATACATCACATGATCACACTGACAGAACCACAGGCACATAGACACAGACAACAGAGCATGCGCAATGTCGGCACTAGTACAGTGTATATCCACATTTCGCAGCAATGCAGGCTGCTATTCTCCCATGGAGACGATCGTAGAGATGCTGGATGTAGTCCTGTGGAACGGCTTGCCATGCCATTTCCACCTGGCGCCTCAGTTGGACCAGCGTTCGTGCTGGACGTGCAGACCGCGTGAGACGACGCTTCATCCAGTCCCAAACATGCTCAATGGGGGACAGATCCGGAGATCTTGCTGGCCAGGGTAGTTGACTTACACCTTCTAGAGCACGTTGGGTGGCACGGGATACATGCGGACGTGCATTGTCCTGTTGGAACAGCAAGTTCCCTTGCCGGTCTAGGAATGGTAGAACGATGGGTTCGATGACGGTTTGGATGTACCGTGCACTATTCAGTGTCCCCTCGACGATCACCAGAGGTGTACGGCCAATGTAGGAGATCGCTCCCCACACCATGATGCCGGGTGTTGGCCCTGTGTGCCTCGGTCGTATGCAGTCCTGATTGTGCCGCTCACCTGCATTGCGCCAAACACGCATACGACCATCATTGTCACCAAGGCAGAAGCGACTCTCATCGCTGAAGACGACACGTCTCCATTCGTCCCTCCATTCACGCCTGTCGCGACACCACTGGAGGCGAGTTGCACGATGTTGGGGCGTGAGCGGAAGACGGCCTAACGGTGTGCGAGACCGTAGCCCAGCTTCGTGGAGACGGTTGCGAATGGTCCTCGCCGATACCCCAGGAGCAACAGTGTCCCTAATTTGCTCGGAAGTGGCGGTGCGGTCCCCTATTGCACTGTGTAGGATCCTACGGTCTTGGCGTGCATCCGTGCGTCGCTGCGGTCCGGTCCCAGGTCGACGGGCACAAGCACCTTCCGCCGACCACTGGCGACAACATCGATCTACTGTAAAGACCTCACACCCCACGTGTTGAGCAATTCGGCGGTACGTCCACCCGGCCTCCCGCATGCCCACTATACGCCCTCGCTCAAAGTCCGTCAACTGCACATACGGTTCACGTCCACGCTGTCGCGGCATGCTACCAGTGTTAAAGACTGCGATGGAGCTCCGTATGCCACGGCAAACTGGCTGACACTGACGGCGGCGGTGCACAAATGCTGCGCAGCTAGCACCATTCGACGGCCAACACCGCGGTTCCTGTTGTGTCCGCTGTGCCGTGCATGTGATCATTGCTTGTACAGCCCTCTCGCAGTGCCCGGAGCAAGTATGGAGGGTCTGACACACCGGTGTCAATGTGTTCTTTTTTCCATTTCCAGGAGTATATATATATATATATATATATATATATATATATATATATATATATATATAAAACAAGTGACGTCTTGCATTTGGCCTCCCTTGACCAGGATCTCTAATGATGACAATTTCGTGAGGTAGCTAATGCGTTATCTTGCTGACCAGACGCGTGTTTTTCTTTTTTTTCTCAAAGTGAGACTATGGTGAACTGAGAATATTAAGATTCAGGTTTGGCGCTATGCGTTGACTCTCAGGACTTTATAATATGGTGAGTCATGACACCTTTTGTTTCTCATTATATCTTGTCAGTGGCTTCTTTGTCAATTTTTTCTGAAGTTGCGTCGTTGCTAACATCGTTGCGCAAGCGTCTGTGAAACAAATTTCAAAATGGGATGTGTACGACATTTTAGAGTAGTTTTTGTTTCATGGGCTTAGGTATAAATGAGTGATTTTTAAAAGAATTTCAGAGTGGAGTTTTGGCGCGTGATGCGTTACAAACGGAAACGTACGAAAGTAGCAATGGAATTGAATGCTTACGGGAAGCAAAGCTCGTTGTATAGTGAGACCGGCTGCGTACTGATGTCGTTCTAAATTGCACACGAGCCAGACGTTAATGCAGAACAAGATAGAACGGCAGAAGAGGTTCACTGAAATCGGTCAGCTTGCAGGACACAAACGTCAAATACAGAATACTCCCATGATGAGGGTTCAGTTCAGACAGGAAATGAAAGTGAAAACGATGCCAAGGTGGCACTTCATGTAGGTTCTGTACATACGGAATGAGCTACAGAATGGGAAACTAACAGTCCGATTCTGCGGTCAAGGTGCATAGAGTAATGTAGTCGTTGCGTGTAACCCAGGTTATGTAACTCGAAGTACGCAATTAGAATCGATCATTCAATTCATGAAAGACGTTGAGAAGAGACGGCAGGAGAAGGAAAAACAGAGGAAGGAAAGAGAATAAAAGAAACCCCAGGAAGAAGAAGAAAGACAGGAGATTCTCATTAATGAAATTGGGGAAATTCAGAAGCGACAAGACAAGGAGGAAAAGTGACTGGATAGAATCATGAAAGAAATAAAGGAAATTCAAAGGAGAGCTGATGAATTTGTCTAAAACATAAATCAGGTCAGGAAGATAAGGGTGTAAACACACAGGTTGAAGACATTAGGAAAACATCAGATCATACGCGAAAAGTAGTGATTGACTCCAAACTTGAGGCTAGGGCAGCCACATTACTAGCACTAGATGCGCAAAAAAATGCCCCAAATTGCGCGAGATCAGGCAAAGGTCGAAGTGAGCCCAACCAAGAAAGCTTTTACTGCGCTCTAAAAATTGGGACACAAGAAGATATGTTAGAAATCAAGAACGAGCAAACGCCTCTCATTACCCAGGAGAACGAGCTGACGGATGACATGAGACAAATGTGCGAACGGCTCGCTCATGTTGAAATTCAACCAAAAGCAACAGCGCGTCGCCGTGAATTCGTTGGTCACCAGTGACGTCAAAGGCAAAATTCTGCACAAGTACCAAGCCGGTCGGACCACATCTGCGCGCGACCCAGACGTACGGAAACATTACTACATGACTTCGACGACACGACACGAGGGTACAATAATATTCAGGCATCGGTCGGCCATGAAATCTTGGGCGCACGCGCGCACATGAATTGCTAGGCATGGTAGGGTACTGCCAGTGTCATGGGCGCTAGTATACAGATTGGAATTTGTCTGTGGATACTTGGAAGGTTTAATAGCAGAGCATTTCCGTAACGTTGCGACAAACTGCCGCAATTACGGCTTTCCGAAAAGACTACTGGTCAGAAGACACACAGGATAGGATTAAAGATGACATTATGTTAGGGGAGGACTGCGTAGCACCGGAGAGTCGTAGTCCTGTAAAGTTTTTCGCGACGCTTCTCAACAAGAACAGTTACCTGTTCCAACCATACAGTGATAGGGAGATAATACGACACTGCTAAATGAAACTGCCGTTGAGGTAACAGGAAATGCTCATTGGCAAATATCATGACATAACAGAGTCATTCAAAAGCGCTCTACGGGAGTTAGATTTTGTCAAGGAAGTGGAAAAAGTGGGGAACCGAATGAGACAAAATAAACGAAATTCGCAAGGTGCATCAGGTGGAAATAATGACGAGCAAAACATAAATAGAGACAAGGTGCCAAAATAACAATATCAAGGCCAAATATTCATCAATGAGGCTCAGTGGAATGATGGTAGCAGACGAAGGATGTAGGGCAAAAATTTTCAAGAAAACTTATAACAACAGGAGGGAAATGCTAAATTCTAACGACTTCATGCAGCCGGCCTGGATCTCAGAGAAAACAAGGAATAATGGAGGGACTGGTAGGTGAAGTCCGGAACGTGAACACCAGAATGACGCAGGGGAACTCAGGCCACCGAACCCATCAAACAGGAACTGCAAAAGTCCGCATAGGAATTGACAGTCGGCCGTTGCGGTCTCGTTATAGCAATAAGTTAATGCTGAGAATCATTTGTTTCCTATTCATTTATGTAGCCACTTAGTGTATTTCTTTATTTGCTTACACTTATACTTTTAGTATGATTTATTATTGTAATTAAAGGATAACATCTTCACCTGTCAAAGAGTTTGGCGTTTTTGGTTTTCTGCACAGCATTTATAGTTTGATAATTTACTGCAATTTTGAGATTTGCTGGTATTCTCACATGTTCCACTGATAGATATTTATTTCGTGGATAAGAATGTGTCGATTTCTCGGCGGAAACCTCTTGGGTTTATGATAAAACTGGTCGGTTTAATACTTGAGCACCGCTGTATTAGTATGTGTTGGAACACGACAATTGCATCTTTGGTTCAGAAATTAATGCACTAGTCCTGGTGACTCAGTTCTTCTCAAAATTCACCTTGGAATGTAGGATTTGGTTCGTTTCTTCTGTTGATATTGAGCGCATTGACAGTGGGGCGTGTGCACGGTCTATTGCTTCATTCGAAACGAGTAGGCGATAGTGGTTCCATAGAAGTTGATCTGCGATCCGATAGTGGATCTTGGCGTGATTTGGATCATGCCGCCGATACCGATGGTGGTTTCTTTGAGATGGACATTGGTTGTCCATGCCAGAGGTGTGATGACGTTCAAGTACGTTTTTTTTTTTTTTTCGCTGTCGTTCGATTAGTGTTACTAGCAGTGAAGCGATGTGCTCTCGTTGGTGGTTTTAGAATGTTGTTACACTTATGGATAATTGCCTATGTTCCGATGTTTTTCACTGTGGGTACTTTTTCGTCTGTGGTAATCGTTAATGGATTATCGCCAGTAGTGCAATGATGTTTTTCTTGTAGTATTTTGATTGTGGATCGCAGCGCAAGAGGTGCCATTGGCAAAGTATTGTATTACGTGGCGTGAGTACGTGGACTGCGAGGGACGTTAGTAAGTTTTTAGATGAACAGAAAGGAAATGGCGAATGGGACCAAACAAAATAAAGCAAAAGGAAAAGGAAGTTAACCACTAAATCTTAAGTATTACAAATTATTAAAAAACTGTTACTTTATGTCTGTGCAGCAGTTGTTATATGATACTTGCCCTTGGATTTTTGAGGGTTATTGGTCAGCTTCAGACAGAAAGGTGAATACTTGCCAGTGTCTGATCGATCCCGACAGCACAGTAAAGAGTGTGTAGAAGGTGGTGAGCGGTATTTGACCCAGATTTTGCCCAAGACATCTGCATCAGTGTCATCATCCAATAAGTTGGCACCAGGAAAAGTTTCAAAGTGCAAAACAGGGTAAGATAGAAAGGGTTACATGTAGCTAAGCTTGGTGACGGGTAGGATATAATTAGAAGGATTTCGTTTTGTTTTATTAAACATTGCGTAAGTATTTGCATTTTGGAAGTCGAACCCTTTTCTGAATAGTGATTGGCTTAGGCGAGTTTTGCTGTGAGAATGATCTCGAAAGTCTGTTAGACTATCAGCCAGTCAGAAATAAGTACTTCCCGCCCACAACTTGTTAGATATACTGGGAGAGAGGCAGCCTGAACAAGACTCGCTAGCCACCTTCGTTCGCGGAAGGACATGTTAAATGTGCTGTTTCTCATTGTGTGTAAGTTCTAGAAATATTGTGTACCGCCCGTTCAAAACTAGTTGTAAGGAAAGCCGTAGCAATTACAAACATTTTGATGAAAGTAGGAAGTTTCCGAATTGATGTGTTGGAAAGTTACGAGCGTGTGAACTTTAGGACTTTGTGAACATTTCTGCGTGGCACGTTCCGTATTCATATGTGGAGTATTCTGGCGAGCAGTTTCTCTTAAAGAAAACCACTGAAAAGGACCGAATACGAAACTGACTATTAGTAGCGGAACTGTGACTGAGAGATCGCTAAGTCAATCTAGTATGACTTATTTGTATTTCTGGCTGGATTTCATGTGAATTTGTTGTATGAACTGAAAGCTGAGAGGTGTAGATTTGTTAGTTAAGTTAATGTTGACTTCAGAGCCGGTTTAAATGTGTGCTTAACGAAATAAAAAAGAATTCCTTTTGAATTCTGAACAATTTCTAATGACAGAATCACCATCGTTACCACCTGATATGTATTATGAGATAATCGTCGGAGAGCAGGCTATTAGAGTTCACAAAGTTTTTTGCAAACTAAGTATAGGCGTAGTTTTCATCAACGCTGCTTTTCCGACGTCTAAACAGCACGTATGTTTGCAGAGAAAAGGGATGGTGAAAGGACGCCGTACTGAGATAGGTGGATTTTTGCAGTTGAACAGTGCACAGTACGATGAACGAACGAAAATTTAACCCGCCCCGCCGCAATTGGTGCAGTAGCGTCCGGGAAAAACAATAATCGGATAGTTCGGATGTCTAGGAACTTTAAAAAATGCAGTAGTGTAAAATGAACCCGGATGAATGAAAAACACACACGCATAGAACTCAAGTGCAACATTAATAGTGAGGTGAAATGCAGCGAGAACAACTGACGGTACAAAGTAGCAGTCGACGTGGCGACAGCTGAATATCGACGGGCGCCTCGCTACTGCAGCAGATAGGCATTCGTAGCAGTTGGTAGCCGTGGCTGAAGTGTGGACCTGTATTTTGGACCAACGGGGGCACATTCAGGTGAACGGACTCGCTGTACTATCTCGCCGTGTCGATCACACAAAAAAAAGGTAAGTTGTGTTCTACTTCGTTGCCTGTGTACATGTGTCAAAAAACTTTGCACCATGGCAGAAAATAAGAATCAGGAAGTCGTAAAGGAGAGACTGAAGGTATATTTGGGAAATGTAAACTATGAATATGAGTCCATGATAGGTAATTTCAGTTTTGATGTAGCACAAGCTAGTGATAGTGGTTTACCTGAGTCAGTGTCTTTTAACTATGGAATGAAAAACGAACTAAACACAGTGGAAGCTGATGCAAAATTAATAACTGTAACTGTAAAAGAAACAATACAGGAACCAAAGCCAATGCCTTGTGAACCAAAGGATAGTGTTTCAGAAATGTTAATGAACATTTTAACACATATGAATTAAATGGATGCTAATGTTAACAATAAAATAAGTCAAATGGGCGTTGAAATGAATAAAATGTGTTCAGATATAAAATCTTCATTGAATTCTGACATGGACAATAAAATGAGTAAATTGGGTTAGGAAATAAATGAATTGCATTCTGAAGTTGATCAGGGATTTAATAACTGGTCAGTTGAAATGGCATCTAACGTGGAAGACAAAGTATCTAATTTGAGGGAATCTTGTAATAATGACATGGTTTTCTTAATAGTATTAAAAGTTATATTAATCAGATCAGACAAGAATGTAATACTGCTGTTGTAAAAGTAAAAAATGAATTAACATCACAGATTGAGCAAGTTACTGAGGACAACCAGCAACTGAAGCAACAGCTACATTCAGAATTAGATAAAATTATTGAACAGGTCAATAACGTGGAAAAACACTGTCAAGAAAGTCATGTTGCATTAGAAAGTAAAATTAAGGAAGGAAAAGATGTGTGTATGAAGACTGGTGTGAAAATGGCTGATAAAATCACTAACATTCAAAGTAACATTCAACAGCTCAGTATCGATGTGAATGAGAAATTATATAGAGATGATGGTAGAATAACAAAAGTAGAACAGTGTGTTAACAACAGTAGTGGATGTATCATATCCAGTGGTGTAATAGATGCTTCAGAAATTGTCCATGTTACTCATCGCCAATTCTTGAAATTTGATTCAAATAAAAATGTACATCCCGAGGAAATTTGGAGTGATTTTGAGGAAGTATTGCCTAAAGTATGGAGTGATGAGCAAAAGGTAGGTTTCATTATTTCTAATCTAATGGGAGAGGCAAGAATTTGGGGAAACTTGTCCTCAGATAATTATGATAGGTTGGCAGATTTCAAACAGGCATTTTTCGAACAGTACTGTGGTAAAAGGAAACAAATGGAGGTTTTCAATAAATTTTTGTCGGGAGAAAAATACGCTGCCAAGAGAGATAATATCAAAAGGTTTGTGCACAAGTGGGTGACTACGTTGTCGTAATTAAATTCAAAAGTAGAGACAGAGCAGGTAATTATGGGAATAGAGAACAAGCTGCCATTGTACTCTAGGAATATGATCATATCAGATCCTAGGAATGATATCGATAAGTTCATTCATTACCTTGAGAGAGTAGAAAACATCCTAAAAGAGGAGGAAAGGAAGAGAAGCGAATACAGACCTCCTGCTAGATCAAATGAAAAGAGAGCCGAGGTACAGGCGAACTGTATAGAAATACAAAGAGGTAATGGCTACCAGGGTAGGTAAAGAGGACGGATAGGTTAGGTTGGGAGTCGGTTCAATGATCGAGCTCGATACTTTGACTGCCGACAGCTGCAGTCAGATGACGTAACGGATAGTAGCAGACCGCCCAGTGACAGGAGTATGGGAGTCAATGAGAGCGTACAGGAGGAAAACGAGTAGCAGTCTGTAATACCGATAGCGTTTGCACACTGAAACAGTAAGAATTAAATCCGCTGGCGACACCCTTTGTGAAAGAGGCACCTACGAAACATGGTGCGAGTAATGTTATAGAAGTCAGTAGAGCAGAGGAGAGTGACACGGGGAAACAGTTGGGTTATTCAGTAAATTCTTTGCATCGTCAGGTGTTTGACGAACACCAGGCAACCCGAGTTGTTGGAAATACCACTTCCTTTCTATTTCGTGTTGTCAACCTTCCACTTCATCATTCAGAACTTTTGCTATCATCTTTCCTTCTTCCATAGTTGTTAAGAATTCATAAGAAGAAGGACTGGGACTTTTATATTTGATATCTATGAGTCAGCAGAAAGTAATTTCGTGGGAAATAAAAATAAAGAGTATGTAGAAAAAAATAGTAGAGGCATCAGGAAGATAGATTTTGAAAGTTGTAATTGAAAGTAACGCGATTAAAAAAGACACTAACCAGGATGGATAGAGAATGAAAGTGAAGCTGTAAAGACTTCAGTAATGTGACGAGTTTTCAGAACTTTTTTGAAACCGGTAAAAACATAGTGGTAAAATGTTTGTGTCAGAGGCAGAGGAAATGTGCCTGTTAAATGAGTAAATATAACGTATATGCGAAATGATACAGAACCACAGGGGTTAGCTTAAGTGCATTCTGGTAATTGCAATAATGTGAGTTTTTTGTATAAAGCGTATCTGATGTGTAATGGAGAGCCACAGAAGCTGGCAGTTTTATAAAAATTATGTTTTTCATTTTTGTGTAATACGTTGGTAATGATGTTTTCCAGAGCAGCGTAAGCTGGCCTAAAGGATTTTCAAGGGATTTAATAATTTTGTACTCTCTTATGTAATGTGTATATAATATTTTTCAGAGCTGCAGGAGATTTCAGAATATTACTATCAATATGTTTAATAATGTTTATATACTAGGTTTTTTATTCAGAAGAAGGTGTCCATGAAATTTCCAAGTCGTACGTATTATAGTTTGGAAGATACAGAAAATTACCTAAAACACTCCAAACCGACACTTAGAAACCAAAACTCAGTTAGGAATGATAACAGTTTATCTTCTAGTATCATCTTGAAATCATTACTAGAGTTCTCAAGGTGTAGAATGATTTAACTGATATTTTATTTTCAAAACCTTAATTATTTTTCATTTTCGTAGTATAAAATTCAGAAAAAATGTTATCTGTTTATTAGGTTGTTGAGTGCATAAATGAGAATGAGTGAGAGTGTGTATGTGTGAGAAACGTTTAAATTCAATATTATATTATGTACAACATTACGTAACTAGGTGGGAAACTTGTGGTTCACCCACATTGCTGAAGTCGTGTGTCTAGGTGTGACTGCTTTTGTAAGAAGGCGGCCAGAATATCGGTTTTCAGAGTAATCGTTTTCTAAATTATTTTCAAGATTAATTTTAGCTTCGTTTAGTTTTATTAAACATTGTGTAAGTATTTGAATTTTGGAAGACGCAAATCTTTTCTGAATAGTTGTTGGCTTAGGCGAGATTTGCTGCGAGAATAATCTCGAAGGATCGTTTTTATTGGTGTGTCAGACTGATCAGCCAATCAGAATTAAGTACTTCCCACACACAACTAGTTAGATATACTGGGAGAGAGGCAGCCTGAACGAGAGTCGCTTCTCATCTTCGGTCGCGCAAGAACATGTTAAATGTGCTGTTCCTCATTATGTGTAAGTTCAAGAAATACTGTGTTCCGCCTGTTTAGACCTAGTTGCAACGAAAGCCATTGCAATTACAAACAGTTTGATGAAAGTAGGAAGTTTAGGGATGCTTTGTTGGAAAGTTACGAGCGTGTGAACTTTCGGCCTTTGTGAACATTTCTGCGTGGCACGTTCCACGTACATATATGGAGTATTTTGGCGAGCAATTGCTCTTAAAGAAAATCACTGAAAAGGACTAAATGTGAAACTTACTATTTGTAGCGGAACTGTGATTGTGAGATCGCGTAGTCAATCTGGTTTGACTTATTTGTATGTTTGACTGCTTTGCGTGTGAAGCTGTTGTATGAACTGAGATCTGAGAGTTATGTATTTGTTATTTAAGTAAATATGGACTTGATGTACAGTTCAAATGTGTGCTTAAGGAAACAAAAAAGATTTCCTTTCGTATTTTGAACAATTTCTAATGACAGAAGCACCAACATGACCACCCGATATGTATTATGTGATAATGGCAGGACAGCAGGTTACTAGAATTTACACGGACTTTGCAACCTAACTGTAGGCGTCGTTATTATCAATGCTGCTTTTCCGACATCTAAACAGTGCGTACGTTTGCTGAGAAAAGGGATGGTGAGCAGACCTCATACTGAGGTAGGTGGATTTTTGCAGTTGAACAGTGCACAGAACGACGAACGAACGAAAATTTATCTCACCCCAAGGCAGTTTCAGATAAAAGCAGTTAATATTTTTATTATGACTTTCTATGTATGAGTTTTTTTATACATTCTTTGTAAAAACACAGTACTAAAGTATGCACTAAGGATTGTGCTAATGACTATGGCATTCCAAACGGTGAACATGAAGCAGGCCAGGGCTGGGCATGGCTGGGCGCTCAGCAAGCGCCATATGTCGCAATGCTGCTCGTGGGGCTGGAACGACATAGCATGACCTCAGGCACAGGTGCCAGTGTGATGTCACAGCAGGCAAGTGACCAGCTGACATGAAACCAGCTGGTTCGCAAAACATTTTATCTCTTCCAGGAGGCAGTCCATTGTGAATGTCGTCAGTTGGCCAAAGGTGGGTGAAGAAAGCCATTTAAGAGAGGCTATGAAAGTATCTAACCAAAATTGTATCCTTTTATTCTGTGAAAGTATCAGTGATAAGATTGTTCTAAATTAATTATTCAGCAAACCTGCATCTGACTGCGTCTGTGAACTTGTTTCTTGCGCTCCCCCATTTTGCCAGAAATGCAACATGTATTTGACTCAGCAATCAAGTTTAAGAGAATAATGCCGTTTGTGCAATGGCAAGTGGAAAATTAACTTTTGGCCCTGATGTTTACTTGGTTCTTTCATTGGTGGGTAAATTTAGTTTACTACTTATTTTCATATTCAATACAAGAAAAGGATGTGTATAATGATTCAGGCTGTTAGATTTAATCACAATGTTGATATCAATATATATATATATATTGTTAAAATTTTAAGTCATACACAAAACCTACTATTTCAAACATTTTCGTAGCATGAATCACTCTTACAAAAATTTTTACAAAACGCTTACTGCGTCAAACCTTGGACATACAAATCCGAACTGTGAGCATTATCTACCAAAAACTAATTTGAAATGATTATATATCTTCTCTAATTTACATGCTAAAGTTTGGTCAGGGGCACCCACCTACCTTAACGCTGTCACCACACGTCTGCTTCCTCCGCGCACCTAGCTGCGACTCCTCCCTTAAAGCTGTCTGCACAATTCTGCTTCCTCCTGGCACCTTCGTGCGACTACTCGGTTTTTTACTGCACTCGCCTGGCTCTCGTAACCATCAAAGATCCTCCTACTCAAAGACATTATGCTCGTTCCACATTGCTGTAGGCAACTACCGACTATTTTCTGGAGCTACCCTGATGAGCACATACCTTTCTACTGTTGTAAACTGAGCTTTTGTGCAAATGGTGGGGAGATAATAAAACTTCATTCATTTGCATGTTAGAAGCTCGGAATATACGACATAGTGACTGGTGTACATATACAGCGGAGGCAACAATGTAATCTTCTTCCTCCCCCCCCCCCCTCCCCCTCCCTTCCCCATGACGCCAGGAAGTCGCCAGGTTCATTTAGAGAGCGGTAAAAACATATATTTCACAGGCACGACTGTCTGGGAAGCATAAGAGCTTTCCTTCAGAAATTTGAAATGATCGGCCTGGAAAAATTAGATCTCTCTGGAAGTTGAAGACTATGTCCTGCCTGCCTGTAGGTAGATGTTTTTTGCCAAATCTTGGCCATGCTTACCATGAGAACGACGCCTTCCTGCTGTAACACCTTCTTTTGACAGACAAGAGGAATTTGGAGTCGTTGATTAGCTCCTCTCAGAATATGGAATGCAAAGGCTAGTTCCCCCAGTCTAAGGGTTCTGGAGCTGTGTTTGCTTGGCTACCAGGGCCAACGGAACAGTCAGGAGTAGAGCATAGTTCGATTGGTTTGTGCAGTGTACAGGTGGTTTCGTTTTTGTTCCTCGTTTTGGCTCCTGTACCACGGTTTGGTGTAAAGTGGTTGTGATACTTTTCCTGCTTCCTCTTCTGGTCATCCCCTGGTGGAGAGCTTCATGTTTTTCCCGTCTGGTTGAGACTTGTGGACTGTATGTTGTAGTGGAAAAGTGCCAGTGGCAGTTTTCAGTTGTACCAACAGTTTAACAGCATATCACATAACGTATATCGTGTGTCACGAGTTTGATGTCATTCGTCCTGAGCCGGCTGTTTGACGCTTGACAAGTCCACCATGCACCATTGTGACTGTGAGTCAAATTGGGTTGGCCAGACCAGCGAACGGGTGCACCTCACACTCAAATATGCCGAGATTTCGGGTCTCCGATAGGGAACTTTCACGCTTTCTGATAATCAAAACGTTAGATCGCGTAGATTGCAAATTTTCGTCGACGTGTCAGAACATTACAGCTGCCGCAGAGCACTGCTACTTGCCCACAGAATGCCGTTTTTCTGCTGCCGCCTGAATCAGGGTAAGTGAGTAAAATACTGCTGCAGTGGCGTGGGGTTGTTAAATGCTGTTCAAAGCTCCCTGATCTCAGTTGAACCATAGTTTGTGGTGTACTTGGACGAAGCTCATTCCATTTCAACGGTCTCACCGTTGATTCATGTAAACAAAGTCAGACTGTGTTGTAAAAGGGATTAATCCAGTGGAGAATCTGTATAGCTTAAACCCCAATGTATGCTTTGCTAGTCCAACACCATTCCTCTTCCGATTTGTGATTGTAGTTCTTCGTCAGCTAATTGTAGTTTTAAAATGGGTAATAAAGTTTGTCATTATTTTGTAAATTAAATACGCCACTGTCCTCATTTATACTCGTTCATTTATTCACAGCATTTATTTCATTGTGGTGGTACATGGGCACCAGCAATTTAAGGTTCATTCTCATTAAATTAATTAATTTCATTATTAATTTGAGTTCTGAAAGGGATCACAGGAATAGGGAACAAAAGTACTAAGAGTAAATTCGCTACTTCACACATAAACATTAAGGCTGGAACTCACAATTTGAAGGTTATTGAGATGACAATACTTCTTTTTACGTAAAAATCATAGTTTATAGCATCACTCAGACATACGCTTATGCTTAAAGCAAGAGATGCTTTGCCACCATTGCCGATTCTCAGCTGTGCAGTGAGGTGTAGCATATCCGAGCAACAATGAAACTGTAGGCATCACTATAGTTTCACAATCTGAACAGTTGTGATGGGCATTTCTTGATGGCTAACCCATGTGAACGAAAGAGAACTGATAGCGATGAAGAAATTACATTAAATCCAGGTTTTGTTTCTATTCTACCGTCGAATATGTTCATATATAAATCTTTTACAAAGAGTAATCCAGTAATACATCATGAGCACAGTTGCCACATGATCCTTAGATTTATTGATTCAGTGAATTTTTTAACGTGTTCACTCGAAAAGTGTTCATCTTACCTCAAAACAAGACACGTTATGCTAATACCAGAATATTGTCCCGATGATCGAGATTGCAATTTAGTTAACCATAAGGGAGTTTTCCCATATATGTAAGTAAGCAATGAATCGATTCTTCAGGAGGATCTGCTGATCTCAATAGATATTTTAAGAGTTCGTTAGTAGGCGAAAGAGAAACACAAAGCAAAAACGATGCAGCCTGCAGGATATGGAACGCATTATAGGGCAAAAAGCAAGGAGATTATTCCGATTTATATTTAAAAATTGTATGCTGCTCCGTACTGAGGTTTTTGAAAATCCCTATTAACATTTTATGAAAATATTTGCTTATATGCAACCATATTGGTATTGCACAGACCTGTGAGCTCATAGATATACAGCATAATTACTTTGGCTTAACAACAAGCTATACCAGCATCACGATGAATTGACAGTGGAAAGTAGCTTGGCTCGGACATTAGCTGACATTTACCTCTGTCAAGTAGACCACAAATATCACAAACAAAGTAAACTACTACGAATGGTATACCGATGATACAGTCTTAATTTTTGGTGGTACAGACAGTGAGAGTGATGCATTGGTAGCAGACCTCATCAAGATGCACAACAATATTAAACTCACAGTTAATCGTGAAACAAACAAGAGCATAAATTATCCTGGTGTTCAGATTTGTAACAGTAACCATAAGCAGTACAGCATCCACAGAAAACCTTCAACCACACATGTCAACACTGACAACTTATTATGTCACGCCAAGCAACAATATATGGCAAATTTCAGACCCATGATACACCAAATGTAGAACGTGTCTATGAGTCATACAGCTAAACAAAATGAAATCACTGTAATTAAATCAGTTGTTCATAATAATGGCTCTAACCATAAAATAAAAACGAAGAACACAGGTCTACAGATAAGCAATTAAAACAACACTCATCCCAAAAATTAATCCGCCTTACACAGAAGCCCAGCCGAAATATACCGCTATCCCATATATAGGCCCACTATCACTCCCAATAATAAACTTACTTGAAAGGAAGAAAATTAAGCTCAGCATCTCTACTAACAGGTGCCGGCCGCGGTGGTCTAGCGGTTCTAGGCCCTCAGTCCGGAACCGCGGGACTGCTACGGTCGCAGGTTCGAATCCTGCCTCGGGCATGTATGTGTGTGATGTTCTTAGGTTAGTTAGGTTTAAGTACTTCTAAGTTCTAGGGGACTGATGACCATAGATGTTAAGTCCCATAGTGCTCAGAGCCATTTGAACCATCTACTAACAGGTCCTTCCAGGGGCCCATACAGTCAATAAGGAACATAAAAGCTGCAATATGACTCATACACAGAATTGTGCACTGATCAGAGACGCAGAAGTTTTGAGATTAGAAACAAAGAACATTCTGACGCTTTAAGAGTTGGCAACATGAACCAGTCTTCATTTGCTGCCCATATTACTGAAAAAAATGACTCAGTAAAAATATTGAGAACAACATGAAAATATTACAGAACAGAAGAAGAAGCTACTATGAACGTGTGAGAATCAGTAGAATATATTACGCACAAAAATAGCTTTCCCGACAATATTCTTAATAGGCAGACTGAGTTGGTTAACAGGCCTTTCCTGATAAACTTCCATAAAGTACATTCCGCCATCCATTGTTAGTAATGTTTGTTCACCTACCTCCGATCAGCTAAAAATCTAGTAATGTTGTATCTACAATAGACAATAATTTTCATGGCCCTAAACATCACTATTCAAATTGCACATTAGAATTCACATACTTTCTTAACCCTTTCAGAACAGATTTTTATTTACTCGTTAAAAAAAATGTCTGACAATATTTTTACATTCAGGTGAGTCTCGTGACAACATTTTTATAAGAAAAAATTTCATATGATCTCTATTTTTCTAGATATTTAATGCGCACAATTGTGTTCATCAGGTCTCGAGCTTAATGTTATACATTTCGGAAGTTAACACTATGGATCAAGTCTGTCACTCTTTATTTCACTTTAAAACAGAAGAAACAATAAAAATAATTCCAAATCATAGTTCTTATTTAAACAGCAATGATCAAAACACTGATTTTAAAGTTTCGTATGAAACTGCAAAAAAAATTTCTGTCCTTTTGGAGACATAAATGTACTTTACATTTCCTGCACTGAATTCTAGAACGCCCTGTACATTTGAAATTATGCAGCGACGTGGAGCTCCTACATCATGGAGAGGCAAATGGTCAATGGAATCAAACTGTATCTCTGTAACTGGTCATAATTCTCCTCTTCTTTTTGGTATGACTCTCATGTCTGAAGCCAGTTCTTCATCAGACAGTAGTCTTAGTCACGTTCTTCTGGCCCAGTATCAATCCATCTGCTACCCTGATACGAAAGGAAAGAAGGTCCATTTGCTTCAGGTTGTCTGCATATTGTCTGTATGCCAACCAACTTTGCATGATGGCAAAGTCAACAGCATGAAAAATCACATGTAAAACCCATTTTCGAGATCTGATGAAAACTCTGTAGTAGCTTATCAATTGATTAAATAGTTCAATACCATCCATTGCATGATTATATCTTCTCACTATTTCCAGTCTTTTTTTTCCACATATTTATGGTGCTTTTTGCCCTAACACTCAACTTCATCCACTGAGCCTTTACCAACAAAGTTTGAACACAATACAACTGGCCTATGGTCTAACCACTTAGACATAGTAATGTCATCAGCACTAGTGATTTCTTCCCAGTAACCTCTGGTTTGACAAACTGCTTATTTGCTTCTGTCTCGGGTTCTTCGGCCGACGTTCGTGTGATGATTTTGCTGACGTTTCGCCAGCACGAGTGGCTGGCATTGTCAAAGCTTCACCCTCCATTGCCGGAGGTGGAGGGTGAAGCTTTGACAATGCCAGCCACTCGTGCTGGCGAAACGTCAGCAAAATCATCACACGAACGTCGGCCGAAGAACCCGAGACAGAAGCAAACAAGCAGTTTGTCAACAAGTGGCCACGAAAGTCTTAACAATTTTGTAACCTCTGGTTTGTTTCATTATTGTTTTATCAATTGAAAAAAGGCAAGTTCTTTACAGATCTGTTTTGATGGACAGTACCTGCTGCATTCATGCCTTGAGATTTCACAACTTGAAACATATGATAAGGTAAAAATAAGTTGTGAAAGTATAATTTATGACCTTTACCTTTTGAGAGTGGAACAGAAACTTCTAAAACAACAGCAGGACCTAATCAATTTTTTTTTTTGCAGTTTTCTATATTTAATACAGTTGTAGCACCTTGATACAAAAGGAAATCATGCACTATTCCACTCTTTTCACATGAAGATTTTGATTACCCATGGACTTGGTTTCCCCTTGGCATACTGCTTTGCAGAAAACTTCACAGTGATAGGAATAAGTCCTTTACTGACACAAACATTCTCTTCTATAGGAAGTTCACTGCAGCATTTTCGAATGGCTGAGTAAATTAGCCTGACTTCGTAAAATTTATCTTTATTTTCAGATGGCTTTTCCAGATTGTTCACCAAATGTAAATTTGTTCATAATTCTAAAAAAACTTTCTCGTGACATGTTTTCCCAAAACACAATTACCTTTAGGCTTGTATCCCAATACATTCATAATCTGTGAAATTTCAGGGTGCCAGTCAACCAGTCAATATATGCAAGCCAAATAGCATTTCTTGTGCTTGAGGAGTTGTCTGCTTGAATGAGGATTTACCTCGTTGTAATGCATAAATATGAGTATGTGCTGCCATGCTAGTGAACAAATCATCTGGTATATATCTATTGAAGTATTGCATTGGAGAACACAAGAGAGATTCTTCAAAATTTGGAGCTTTGTATGATTCTGCAATGGTACTTAGAGGCTTGCGTTCCCATTTTATGGATTCTTTAGGTGTCACCATCATGTTGTCACACAGGTTATTCAATTCTGGGTTGTTTTCATTGCATAAAAAGCTCATTTCAGCATCCACCACCTCTCCATCATCTTCAGATATGGTGTCTCTACACACATCATTCACGCCCGCTTTATTTGCTCCAGCACGTTTTACTATTTGTGGAGCTTACGTTTCAATAAGTGGTACACTGACATCCTCATCTCCTCTCAAACTAATGTCAGAAACGTCAGCATTTTCAATTATGTCCATAATAAAGTTCCAATTTTTCCTCACAGAAAGATAATCCATGTTTATAAGTCAAAAGCCAGAAATATAAAATAAAATCATATATACAGGTCAGTTATTCTACTTTCTTGCTGCTGGTACTGAATTTAATGGACAAATTACCATACATAACTACCATAGCCATGCAAATATAGCTCACACTCTTTTTAGGTTTTTTTTGCTATTTTACACAATTAAGGATCTGTTGTACACAAATGTGTTCATTAATCTTACCTGATACTTAACACAATTATGAACTGAATAAAATTACTGAAAATTCCACTGAAAGAATGTCTAATGTTTCTAAAATAAGGAAACCACAAAAAATATTCATAAACAAAGCCCACGACGTGACTATTATAGCAATAAAGTCAACGTGTAATGGCTTCCCACAGAGAAACAACACCAGAGAGCATATTTTGCTCTGTGGTTCACAGACTGCTCACTAGAGTGCAGCAGCAGCTGGAGCATGGCTAAAAGAAACATACACAAATGTGCAAAGTGCATTTGGATGCACCTGACATTTCTTGTTAGCGAAATATTTGTGAACAAACTTTATGTACACAATTGTGACCACTAGGTCTGAAAGAGTTAACAATCGTTACTTCTCTGAACATTGTAAAATAAATTTGCAACGCCATAATTCACAAAAATCACATTTCACTGTCTATAGATAAAGCCCCATATTTAATGTGAAATACCTTTTCAATTTGACATAACAGTAATTTACGCATCCTTTCTCAAAATATCATATCTTTGTAATATACCATATAATGGTTGAATTTTTCACACCTATGTACTCTGTAAACACTTCATATTTGTTTTCATATGTTTTCAGTAATTCCAAACATCTGGTGCAAATCGGGAAATTGTTTTGGGTCCAAATGAAAGTGTTTAGTAATGCAAAAAGACGTATGTGATTGTGAAAATGCAACGAATATGATTCACTGGAAGAAAACTGTGAAAAAAATGGATAGAATCGATGTATAAAGCAAGTTGCGTTATAACACAAGTATATTGCACATCTACCTTTATTACACGTTTGTAACTGAGAATTACTGTTTATGGTAGGGCAACTTACCAGTAAACGTCTGATGATTCATTATATAAATTCTAAAGAGGTATTTTGTGAATCAAGTAACCTAAAACCAATTTTTTATGGTTGCTGTACATCATCAACAATTTAGATCTCGCTCTTGTTGCACAGTTTATAATTTTTGAACTTGTTGAATAGAAACTAACAGGAATTAATAAGGCAAAAGCCTAAAATATATGGAGGGGGAGCAGCAATGGACAACAGAGTCACTCTTAATTATCACTGAGTATGCTTGACAGGTCTTTAACCTATACGAATCACGTCACCAAAATTTCTAAGAAAGTAACAACGATGAGCAATATCCAGGGGAAAATTACTTGCGATAAGTATGGAGCAAATATCATAGTTCTCAAAATAACTGATAGGAGGCCGTGCTTTTCCGCTGCAGAATACCCCTACCCAGTCTGGATTTCATCTCCTTATCGGTTCTTACATGTGCACCCTTGAATATCTATGAACCCGAAGTCAATACAGCTTTTCACGTCACCCACAAACGGCCCGAAGCTCAGCAAAGATGACAAGGGTCAGGGACTATAGCTGAAAAATTGTCCACACACTGAAAAGTAAAAAAGGTAATCTACATTATTGCTAATATAATTATTATTCTTTCTTTCGTCATTGATATTTGTAATCCAGTAGTAAATTTGCTACCGATGCAATACTACATTATGTTCTCTATGTGATATACTGCTATTTCTAAATTTCAGGACAAATAACTCGTTAGATTAAAGAGTACATTCCCTATGAAATAGATAAGGAACATCCAATTTCCATGAAGGACGAGCGAGTTGTACAGATCACTTTCTTTAAAAAAAAATGCACTGTAGATCAAATTCGCTTGGTTTCCTTGCCGCGTTAGGTCAATCGTAATACACATGTTTGTTGCCATTTGGTGTCCAGTACCATAGAAATGATGAAAGTGACTCTGCCAAAAGTTTTCTTCCGCCTGCGTTTGAATTACAATGGTAAAGTTCACTAGAAGTGATTGGAAGAAGAAATATTTGCCTCGCGGCTCCCCTCACCCCCCCCCCCCCCACCCCCACCCCCACCCCCCCACGGGGGTTCGAGTCCTCCCTCGGGCATAGGTGTTTGTGTTCATAACGTAAGTTACTTTAAGTTAGATTCAGTAGTGTTTAGGCTTAGGGATCTATGACACTAGCAGTTTAGTCCCATAAGACCTTGCCATAATTTTGCAATTTCCAAGAAATATTAAACGAAACTCACTGTTAAAAAGGAACATAAGTGAGGCAATCATCCACTAAAAACGTAAAGGCCGCTAGAATTCCGTTAATGCTACGATTTTCTCTCAATGAAGACTATGGTATACTAACAGCATCGAATAGTTGAGGTAGGACGAGCAACACTATACTTGTCAACTGATACCGCTATCAGGTCACATGGACAGTCATTGTGAAAGAACGAACCATACACACAAGATCTTAAACTTCACGCGTATCTATTGGTATGCACACACGAATATTATTGGAAAAGCTTAATTGATCACTAACTGAATATGAAAGTGCTGACAATTTCAAATCTAGCAACACCCTACCTCACTTAGTGCAACGCAGCTTATACGAAAACCATGTTCCAAAAAACTGCTCCTCGTTTTTTAACGACGAGAATGGAAGACACTGCTCGGCTTACAAATCGAGTGAAATAAAAAAAAATACCTGCGAAGTTCACAATCAAAGGTATACTATATTACTGGACAAACAAATAGACCGAGAAGGCTCAAATTTCGCTACATGTTACTTTATTTGACATCTGTAGAGGTCAAACTAAGGGGAAACGTAGCTTGAATTGAATTATTAGTATGGCTACTTGTGAGGAAAAGAAACTTCGAGAATCTACTCCAAGCATTCGAAAATACACACCCATACCTGTATATCATGAGGACGAAGAAATCAGAACCAATCAGTGGAAAGAGAGGAGGCTGCTTATCTCAAGTGACAAATAAAACAAAATAATCCATTCTATTCGTCTCCTAAGCAACAGCATGTGTTACAGATAGCAACAAATCTGTCTCATTCATAAGTCATGAAATAAGGAAATTATAAAAGGTGGAATGCCAAAAGGTGTACCCCTTCGAAGTGTGAAAATAAATTTACATCAAGTAACAACACCTAATGAAAGAAATTCGACTGCTACTCGGAAGAGACAGACTCCTATGTAGATGACCACCAGTTCTGGAAACAGAAACATTCTGTCAGGTCAGTCGTTATAGCAAGGGCACCACTTGGTGATGATGTTTACGGAACTGAACATAGAAGGGGCAATTACAGGTGGAACACTCCCGCCAGGGCCATAACTACAATGGAAGGACTGAATAAAATGAATCTGAACTGGTCACAGAAGATGCATGGACTCTGGATGCTCTTCATAAATGGAGTTGTGTTAAGAGATCTTCGTATAACTGCGAGACATCCAAACTATCAGCCGTATTATGAAGTATTGTGCACTAAAAGCATATCACATTGAATGGAGTGACATGTTCGAAGTTACAGCAGCAGCTCTGAATTGCACTCGTCAACTAGGCATCCACTTACGAATACTTAAAAAGTAAATTGACTCTTGGTTAGTTTCTGCTCTGTATAGAAATCGTATACTTATTTATGTATGTGTCTTGCATCTGATATGTCTAGACTTTAATTTTACTCTAATTTTTTCATGTACTATGTATGATACATTTGTAAATTATTGCGCTACATCCTTATTGGAAACATGCTTCATCCACCACCGCATTGACAGATTTTGCGGAACTGATGCTACATCTAATCTAAATGATATCGTAAGATATCGAAGAGGCTTATCAGTAACAGAAGAAAGATACTGGAACGAGAGCAGTGTGTAGGTACAATATTCCAAATACTGTTCCGTTACTCTAGATTGCTAGGAGGGTTATCTACGCTAGTGGCAACTGAAGTTGCAACAACACGAGGGTGGAAAGCAACAATCAACAAACTGGCTTTAAATGTACTTCATGTCCGTATATTCAAATCATTAGTGCTTCAGTACCACAGCAACAAGTAGATAGGAGTAATGACACCTAAATTATTTATATAAGGGAGTACTGCGCATCTGGTTTCTCATGCTGAATTAGCTTTGAATCATGATTGTTTGTGCTAAGATAGTGTTATGGTTTGTATAAGAAGGATAGCGTCTACCAGCATGACGCGGAATTCGACAGCGATTGGATAGTAACTTCTGGAGACAGCATCTCTGGGCAGATGGCGAAAGTTGGTATCAGCCACACAGCTGTTGCCACGATATTGCTGTTCTCTTAGTTCGGGGTGCCTAGGTTGTCATGTGAAACAAAGCTGAAGGTTTCAGGAGAGCCATATTCAGCGCTTTGCTAAGTTTTACGTATTTGCTCCGAAAAGGATAGACATACTGTTCGCTTACCTAAGAGGGATCGAATAGGTACATCTTGTAACTTGAATAAGAAAACAGGCTTGTCTGCAGCAAGGCAGGTATCCACACAGACAGTGCGGTTACGTTTGGGGAGTCACGCACTGTCAGCACGGTGACCAACGTGACTGCTTCCTCCTCAGAGCAAAGCAAAGTTCAACAACAGCAAAAGCTTATCGTTTGCACAAAGACTGTACACATCGTTTGGTTTAGCTGTACTCATACGGGCTTCTGAGTACAAGTGAAAGACTAGATGCTTATTTAGCTGTTTCTTGAAGTGCTATTTATGTTATAGAGTGAACTTTTGTGAATTTTTCGGTAATTTGTGTTGAGTGAGTTCTACTTCTTGTGTTAGTGTTACATTACCTATGGTGTAGACAAAATTAACTAAAGTTGGGTATTTGCTACGTCTGTTGTGTACGGATCCAGGGGGGACTGATCACTGTCCAGAAACAGCTGGAAGGTGTGTTGACCACAGTCAAAAAACTGCAGGCTGCTGATCTGGACTTCCGTGACATCGTGGCACCTGAGACAATTGCTTTGTCACCTCTGGAATCCATGGCGTTGCCTCAAATCCACGTTGCTGCAGTGCCTTCCGAGTCACACCTCCCAGCCGGTCACTATTTATCTGACGGTGATTGGAGAACTGTGGTGTGATTACGAATCTCTGGTCGGATGGCGAAGGTGGGTATCAGCCACATGGATGTTTCCTTACGTCTTGGAAACAAGTATCAGGTACTGCCAATTGCTGAAAGCACTTCTGAGACACAGCGGCACGCCTCGCCTGTTGCAAACGTGGCCAGTCTTCCTCAGAGGTCCGGAAAAGCACAGATGGTGGGAATGCGTGTAATTTGGAGCTCCAGTGTCAGGTGAGTGAGGGGGTCTCTCAGCGAAATAGTGGGCAAGATGGGATAGAAGGCCAGTATCTACTCTATTTTATGCTGGTAGCTCTCGTCTGAGAAGTGGGGGAAGCTCTGCCGGCAGCTATTTACCGCCTGGTTTCCCTGGCCATCCTAGGTTCCTACAGGTGGCTGGCTGATAATGATGAAGGCAACTAGTCTCAGTCATGGAGTAGAAGCAGAGTTACGGTTTTGCAGTGTCGTCCCCAAAACCGTTCCTGGTCCTTTGGCCTGGAGCCGAGTAGAATGTTCAAATTACAGGCTCCGGCGATTCTGCAATGATCTTCTACGTGGATTTTTCGACCTCCGCTACTGGGTGGAGGAATACAGGACTCCCCTTAATCGATCAGGCGTGCACTACACGCAGGAAGCGGCTACTGGTGTAGTAGAGAACGTGTGGTGTGTACATGTGAGGTTCTTACTTTAGGGGAATCCCTCCACAGCCCCAATAATATGTGTTTTGATTCCAGCCAGTGTAACATTTGCCATCGCAGTGCAGATAAAGATAGTTAATATAGTAGTAGTTAGCTGTAAAGGAAATATTCTGGAAGTAGCGCCACTTATAAACGGTAACACTGGCGGAATAGAGCAATGCATAGAAAGCTGGCTGAAGCTAGTTGTCAACAGCAATGAAATTCTAAATTCCGATTGAGATGCAATTGTATCGATAGGTTGAACACTTATGGTGGAGGCTTGTTTATAGCCGTAAGTAATCCGATAATATCTAATGTGATTGATACAAATTGCGAATGCGAAAGAAGTTGATTGAAGACAAGTGTTAAACGTGGATCAAAGATGATCATGGGATTCTTTTACAGACCTCTGCCTCAGGAGTAGTAACGACGGAAAATCTGAGGGGAAACTTGACTATATATTACGTAAATATCCCTGTCATGTTACAGTATTAGTTGGATATTTCAACATACAAGCTATAGACTAGGAGACTCAAGTGATTAAAGCGGATAGTATGGACCGGGTAGAGTATGAAATCTTTTTAAATGCCTTGTTAGAAATTTATCTTGAGCAGTTTTTATAAGAAACTACTCGTGAAGCAACATCTTCGATCTGCAGATGACAACAGGCCTGAACTTTTGGATTCAGCGTGGAACAGGAGTTCTTTGAGCATACGGTCATTACAGCATCACTGAATACGGCTGTTAATAGGAATTAAAAGAAGGGTAGGAATCTCTTTCTCCTTAGCAAAGGTGATAATAAATAGATATCAGATTATCTGAGTGGTCATAATGACAATTTCATCTTTACCACTGAAAAGATTCAGTATCAGTGGACAAAGTTCCATAGCATTGTAAAATAGCGTTTAAGCAGGTATCTGCATAGCAAAGTTTGGATGGATGGCAAAGACCCGCCGTGGTTCGACAGCCATGTTTGCAAGCTACTACGGAAGCAAAGAGAACTCCATTCCGAATTTAACAGATTTAAACATAGCGAAAGCCTCGCAAAAAGGAATCTCAAACTTGCTTAAGGAGAGGCGGGAGTGAAGCGTTCAGCGACTTCAAAAGTAAAATGTTGTGTGACTGTTTGACTGACCATGGCATAGAAAAGCAGTTGCAATCGCTCAAGAAGAATGAAGGCCACTGGACCTGACAGGATACCAACCCGATCATAAATAGAGTATGGGAAAGAACTTGCTCCTCTTCTAGCAGCAGTGTTCCATACGTCACTGCGGGATCGAAGTATTCCCTATGATAGGAAGAAAAACACAGCTCATTCCCATTTTCAAGGAGGGTCGTCGAAAAGACGCACGAAATTACAGGCCTATAACTCTGACAACAGTCACGTGTACAATTCTGGAAAATGCTTTATGCTCGCGTATTGTGACATTTCCAGAGACCTAAAATCTCCAGCATAGGAATCAACAGGGGTTCCGAAAACAATGATCGTGTGAAACTCAGCTCGCTGTGTTCGTTCAAGAGATCAACGAGGCGAGCTCATACAGGCTCCTGGCAGTGGTAGCGTTCTTTCAGTTCCGTAACGCGTTGGATACAGTTCCACACTGCCGCCTAACTAACAAAATAGAAGTGTGCGGAATATCAGACCAACTGTGTGAATGGATTGTAGAATTTCTAGCAAACAGAACACAACATGTCATTCTCAGGAAGTATTCTTCACATGTAAAAGTGGTTTTGGGCGTATCTCACGAGGAAGTTATTAGTCCATTAATTTTACAACAGACACATAAATGACTTAGTGGAAACATCGGATGTTCCATGAGGCATTTCGGGGATGATGCTGCTCTATGAAGAGAAGTCGCAACACATGAAAATTATAGCGAAATGTAGGAAGACCTGCAGAGAATCGATGCTTGTTGTAAGGAGTAGCAGTTGATACCCAACATATGCAAATGTATTTTACTGATTATACATAGACAGAAAGCGTAATTATTGTATGATAAGACGGCAGCTGAACGATCATTGGGAGTATTTACTTCCCCAAAATATCCAGTGTTATGCCTACAGAGCGACTTAAAGAAGAAATTGCAAATAAACCCAATCCCAGGAAAGGCAAATGCCAGACAGATTCATTGGAAAAATCCTCAGGATATGTAGCAGTTACCCTGGCACACGCGGCCCTCCTGTGTATTGAATCTCGTAGCAGCTCCCAAACACCTGCAGATGTAATCATATGTCCATCCTACAAAACTGGATTTGCACGGTAATTAATATTTAATTACTTTCAAACTTTTTGGAGTTGCAACTTTAATGGAAAATAGCCTCTTTGACATGTTTTTAGAAATGAGCGTTAATAGTTGTAGAGCTTACTGTGGTAGTGTGTTTTATTATAATAGTTTATGTGGGCGTACTATCTACAATACTAGCAGGACACGATAATTTATTGCGGTTTGTTGTGAAATGTAATGTTCATACACAATGTTGGAAACCAGTGTTCAGTTGAGGACAGTTCGATCCCCAGAAAAAAAAGTTGATGAAGGAATGAGAAAAGATCAAAGAAAAACGTTGTGCTCAGAAACTGTATATTTAATTGGAGCAGCAAAACTTAACTACAGTGTTCAATTACTGCTAGAGTAGATCTACAATACAATAGCCTGTTTGAAAATATTAAACGTGCTACTGTCACTCTTAAACTGAAATTAGGATTTAAAGGTTACATTTAAGAGAAGTGCGTGATGTACCGCTAACAAAAAATTTCAATTGTAAATTAAGTGAATCAGTGTCATTGCAACACGAAATCTTTAGAACAACCATATACCCGGTAGCCAGTCCTGGCTTTTAATTAATGCGTAGCATTTATGTGGTCTCGTAACGTTCAATACGACGCTAAAATTCCCGCCTGCTCACCCACATTTAGGTTCTCCGTGGTTTCCTTAAAGTAGCTTAATGCGACAGCAGGGATGTTCCTATAGGAAAGGACACAACTGTAATTTTTAAGTCTTCTGCAACGTGGGTTTGTTTCCCGACTCTAATTACTCCGTTATCGACGGAATGCTAAGCAATAATCTTCCTTGCTTTCCTTGTTTCATGTTTTCCTTCACTATTATGTCACGTAGCTCTATGGTTACCACACTAGGTTCGTAATCCAGAGGAGCAGGGTTGAAATCCGCTACCGGCCATGCATATTTTGGCTGTTCATCGTTTCCTTAACTATCCTCAGACATATTCCGCAAAGGTTCTTTGAAAACGCTACATACGATTACTATTGCCATACTTGTGTAATGCAACTTTATACAACAGACTCTGTTGAACTCGTTGTCGACCTGACGTCAAACTGCAATCCTACGTCGTGTGCTTTCTTCGTGTTATTCAAATGTTTATGACCCTGGAGCAAGTTTTGAGACTGTCATTTGGTTACTAACCTATAGATTCGATCTCATATCTTAAAAAATCCGAGAGTATAAGAAATCGGACGTGTCCAATATAACCGATGCCGAGAAGGGACGTGACTGTTCCGAGTCAGTCACTAACGTTCTCACACCAATGCGAGGTGGCATCTAGCTAAAGGAAATAGTACCCTCAGCCCTCAGTGCAGCGTTATGCGGCTGGTTGAGGGTCCCTTCGGCCACAGAGGGAGAATTGCTTGCCAGCCCGTAATTGGCGCGTTCGTATGCGGAGTCGGCGCGCGAAATGCGGCATAAATCCTAATTGTTAGCTCGGCGCATGCTACTTGCCGGTGTAAATAATTCTCGCGCTAATCCTGGCGCGATCTCTGGCGGGGTTTTATTGGTCTGGAAGGCTTAGGCCGGCCTTCCTCATGCAAAAACTTCCCACTCCGCTAGCCGCTAGCTGCTAGCTGCTACCTGCTCAGCATTCTGCGATAGCCCCATCTCTGCCGTCAGCTATTTACAGTACCTGAGCTACTGCATACGCAATTGTTTTTGCTGCTGCGCACACTAGTGCAATGGAAATCAATAAATACTGCGTATTAAAAACTGTAAGTTTACGCACGTACTGATTCAGTAACTCTATGAAGCTTACCTGCACATATCGTGTGTTATGTAGTGCAAATTCTAATTTTAATACCTCTCACGTCGTTGTAAGCATCATGTGTGAGGCTATGAGCTGCAACAGGCAATGCTGTACAGTTCGACGGAACCATCACAAAAATAAATATATTGGTATTCATTTTGGGAACTTACGTAGACAACATATCTAAATAACGCAAAGGACTAATCAAACTGCATACGCCTCTATAAATGGTGGTAACCGTAGAGTCAATAGTGATTCCTCAAACCGTTATCGTAAATCTTACAAGGGAACCTCCCCATCGCACCGTCCTCAGATTTAGTTATGAGTTGGCTCAGTGGATAGGCCTTGAAAAACTGAACACAGATCAACTGAGAAAACAGGAAGAAATTGTGGGGAACTATAAAAAAATAAGCAAAATATACAAATTGAGTAGTCCATACGCAAGATAGGCTACATCAAGGATATTGTGAGCTCACCAGCGTCGTGGTCCCGTTGTTAGCACGAATAGCTCCGGAACGAGAGGTCGTTGGTTCAAGTCTTCCCTCGACTGATCTGTTTAAATTTTTATTTTCAGACAATTATTGTCATTGACCTTGTTATTGAAGTCGCGAGCTATATTTGCTGGATTCATATTGCCTGCGGAATACATCTCACGAATTTAATGCACTCTCGTCCAGAGTACCAAACAGTCAACTGCCAGCCAGGGAGCCTCGTTGGCAGGAATACTCTCTCTTCCGTGCGCTGTAGTCGACTGACATCGTGTGTTTCGATGTTTGTTTAGTTGTAGCGACCCCATACTACGGTGCAGTTACCTCGCATCGGACGGACGGACGGAGAGATAATAATTGTCTGAAAATAAAAAATTAAACTTTTCACGCGATGGAAGACTTGACCCACGCATCTCTCGTTCCGCGGCTGCTCAGGCTAACCACGGGACCACGGCGCTCCTTAGGTCGCACTATCCTTGATGTTGCCTATCTTGCACATGGACTACTCAGTTTGTATATTTTGCTTATTGTTTCATAGTTTTCTCGATTGATCTGTGTTCAGTTTTTCAAGGCCTATTCACTGTGCCAACTTATAACTAAATCCGAGGGGGTGCGATGGGGAGGTTATCTTGTTAGGACTGTGGGTGCTTTGACAGCAGCATTAAAATGTATGAATCTTTTATCAGTATATCTTTAATACTACATCGTACTATGCAGGACGATTCAGCTAAGCTCTTCGCCTCAGATAATTCCAGAACTGTTTAAGACATCATAATTCTGTATTTAAAAGATCCCACTAAGGCACATAGCCTCCAGTCAATACTACATTAATTGCAGAGATATTGGTATGAACTTCGATTTTTCTTTCAGATAGAACTACAGTAATATCAGCTGCCGGTATCGCAGTTCTAAAAACGAAGAATTCGATGATGTTTCATTTTAGAAAATAAAATTAGTTTTCTTGGCAACTAAGGACGTTTCACCAGGTAACTATGGTAAAAGGTCTGCTGCGGCTCTTTCCAGAATCTCGAAAGAAAGGTGTTCACAGCTTCACGCTATGAGATTGTCAACATGCACGCGCAGCAAAATTACAGCAGCAACACGAACAAAATGAGAGTCACAAAAGTTGTTGCTCATAAACGCTTTCTTAAAATTTCATTTATGTCATCAAGTATTAGCAGTTCTCACCGTCTACTGAAAATACACGTCTGCAGTCTCTTGTGCGAGGAATTCTTGACAGACAGAATTGAAGGGGAAGCTGCCTCGTAGGATTTTGTACAGAATGTATGAAGTGATGAGCCAAAACATTACGACCACCGGCTTATTAGCTTGTTTGTCCGTCTTTGGAACGAAATACTTCACTCATTCTGCGTATCAGGTATCAGACATCTTGTTGATAAGTTTTTGGATTTACGTGGTATTAGATGTCTAAGTACAGGTCTTGTACTTATGGGCCACTGATCTGCGTACGCGGTGATTGCGCCCGATGGCGGCCTAGGTCGTTTTAATAGGATTTACATCAGGCGAATTTTGCAGCCGAGACATCAACGTGAGTTCATTGCAGTTCTCCTCATACGACTCTAGCACGGTTCTGGCTCAGGGACACGGACAATTATGCTGCTGAAAGATCACTTCGCCGTCGGAGAAGACATCAAACATGAAGGGATGCAGGTGACTCGTAGCTCTCAGCGTGTCTTCGATTACTACCACAGGTCCCATGCTAGAGCAGAAGAATGTATCCCAGACCATAATACAACTCCCACCATCTTGCAGCCGTTGCAAGCTGCACGTTTCGACCCACCTACATGATTACGTTTGTGGAGATGACCAGCGACCTAGTGTAGTGTGTGTGTGTGTTTGAGGTTTACGGGCGCTAAACAGCGTGGTCATCAGCGCCCAAACGCATAGAAACAGGAACACATGCGGTGAAGGGACGAAGACGGACACCGAACAAGGAGAGCGGCTGAAAGACACAGGCCAGACGCAGTTCCAAATGCTCACATACAGAGGCAAAACAAGAGGAAAAGAAACACACTAAAAAAGGAAAGGAAACACAAGGAAAATAGAACAGAAACCGAAGGGAAACAAGGAGGTAATCGTGACTGGCGGACCTCTTACCTGAAACCTAGGTGAGCCAGTCACCCAGCAGCACATTAAAACCCTCTCCCTAAAATCCGAGGCAACAGATTGGACAGGACACAAAACCGTAAGACCTTAACCACAGTCGCTGCGTCGTCTTGCAAAATAGAGGGCAAATCCGGTGGCAAAGAAACCACCGCCCTCTGGTCAGAGAATAAAAGACAGTCAAATAAAATGTGGTGGATAGTAATCTGGACATGACTGGTAGGACGTACGCCATGGTCGCGTAGTGGCCTTTACCAGACGCAACATATTGTCAGAAACTGCCAGCCACTCCTCTTCCCAATGATGCATAACACGAAAACGCAAAAGGGAGGTTACAGCATGGAGGGGACGGCACATTCAACAACGTGAGGGATGGAACGTGCATCTTTGGCAGCCAAATCCGTCAGTTCATTTCCCCTAATACCCACGTGCCCCGGCACCCAGCAGAAAGAAACCTCCTTCCCCTGCCGTTGCAGGTGGAGTAGGGCATCATGGATGTTCTGGACGACCGTATCCGCTGGGTACAAGTGTTGCATGGTCTGAAGGGCACTCAGGGAGTCAGAGCAGATGAGGAACTTAAGACTGGGAACACATCTCATCTGCTCCAATGCCCGCAAGATTGCAAACAATTCGGCATCGAGGATGGTAAACTCCACAGGAAGCCGTAACTTGACGACTCGATCAGGGAAAACAACAGCACAACCAACAGAGTCCTCCTGTTTAGAGCCATCTGTGAATACAGGTACATGGTCCGGATGCTGGTTTAAAATATCGTAAAATATGGAGGTAAAAACAAACGCCGGAGTGCAGTTCCTCCGGTTCTGCGACAAGTCTAGAAGGATGCTGGGCCTCTGGAGCTACCAGGGAGGCAGGCGAGTAAAACCTTGTCGTTGGGGGGCCACACGCTCCACACCAAGGGACTCAAGTAAATGCTTGGCACGAATCCCAAATGGTCTTGTTGCCCTGGGACGACTGGAAAAGAGACGTTCCATAGGCGGTCGAGCAACGGTAGGGTACGCAGGGGAGGTAGGACAGGCAAGGAAATGACACACCCGTCGCACCATGAGGGTGCGCCGGATGGCGAGCGGCGGTTCCCGTACCTCAGCACACAGGCTGGGGATGGGACTGGTACGGAAGGCACCAGTGGCCAGCCTGATACCCTCATGGTGTACTGCGTCAAGGATCTTCAGATACGAAGGCCTTGCTGACCCATACATGGTGAAAGCATAGTCAAGACGTGATCGGACGAAAGCCCTATAAAACTGCAGCAGACGCGCCCGATCTGCTCCCCAGGACCGATGGCTCAGACACTTCAAAATATTCAGTGCCTTCAGGGCCCGCACCTTGAGGTCTTTAAGGTGAGGCAACCACGACAACTTGGAATCAAAAGTGAGGCCCAGGAACCTCACAGTGTCTCTAAAAGGAAGAACGGTGTCCCTCAGACGCAATTCAGGGGAGGTAAAAGGACGCCGAGAACGATTAAAATGAACACACACAGATTTGTCTGCAGAAAAGGTAAAACCCGTCTTTGCAGTCCATGCCTCTAAGCGCTTTATCGTAAGCTGCAACTGACGACTAGCAGTGACAAGACTGCAGGAAGAACAGAAAACAGCAAAATCGTCCACAAACAAGGAGCATTGGGCAGGATTCCGGATAGTGGACGTGATACTGTTAATAGCGACGGCAAAGAGGGTGACACTTAAAACGCTGCACTGAGGAACACCATTCTCCTGCACGTACAAATCAGATAGCACATTACCAACCCGATACCGAAAGAGGCGGTGAGAAAGAAAGGACCGAATGAAGATGGGGAGACGGCCACGAAAGCCCCACTCATGGAGTTGATTGAGGATAAGGCGGCGCCAAGTAGTGTCATACGCCTTATTAATGTCAAAGAAGACCCCTAGACAATGCTGGTTACGTAGGAAGGCCTGCTGGATGGCCGCCTCAAGCAGGGTCAAGTTGTCTATAGTGGAACGACATCTCCGAAAGCCACACTGAGAGGGGCTAAGGAGCTGCCTGGTCTCGAGCAACCAAACCAGGCGGCGGTTGACCATGCGTTCCAACGTCTTCCCAACACAGCTCGTCAAAGCAAGACTCCGATAACTACTGGGATGCGTTCGGTCCTTCCCTGGTTTGAGGAGGGGAATCAAAATCGCCTCCCTCCACGAGTCAGGGTACGTGCCGGATAACCATATCATATTGAAACAGTTCAGGAGAACTTCCTTGGATGGCAGCAACAAGTACCACAGCATGCTGTACCGGATTTGATCATGACCAGGCGCAGTATCATGAGCCACAGACAGCGCAGAATCCAGTTCCCACATTGTGAAGGGGCAGTTATAGGGTTCAGAATTTAGAGACCGGAAGTCCAAGTGACCCCTTTCGATGGCAGTGCGGTAGCGGCAGAAATCTGGATCACAGTTAATAGTGGCGGTAGAGTCCGCAAAATGCATGGCCAGTGTCTGGGCAATGTCTCTCGGCGCCGTGAGGAGACATCCCTGATGCAGCAATGCCGTGACATGTAGCTGGCTGAGTTTCCCGGAAATTCTCCTGATGGCTTCCCATACTTTCGTAGAACTAGTGGAGCGAGAGATGGAGTTCGAGAACGATTGCCATGACCGTCGTTTGCTCTCTTTAATCACTCGCCGCGCTCTGGCCCTTGCCACCCGAAAGGCCGCAAGATTGTCAACTGAGGGACGGCACTTGAAGCGACGCAGAGCTCGGATGGCTGAGCGGCACTTAGTGGTCCACCAAGGGACTGGATGCCTCTTGGGATGACCGGATGACCTTGGGATTGACAATTCAGCAGCATGGGAGATCACGGCTGTAACATGGTCTACCCATTCGTGGACGCTGGCACGGTGTTCCAAAACAGCCAGTTGGCTGAAAAGTGTCCAGTCAGCTCTGCAGAGGTGCCACCGGGGCGGCACTGGTAATGCCACAGCCTCATCCAGGAGGCGAATCCAAAGGGGGAAGTGGTCACTAGAATGGAGGTCAGCTGCAGCCTCCCACAGAGCAGAATCCGCGAGTGCTGGAGAGCAAAAGGAAAGGTCAATAGCCGATGACGACCCGGAAGCAGTACAGAAATGAGTGGGAGCACCAGAGTTGAGGAGGCACAGTTCTTCAGACATCATGAGGCTTTCCAGAATGCGACACCTGGGGCAAGTAGTCGGAGAGCCCCATAAGACATTATGAGCGTTGAAGTCCCCCAGAAGAAGAAATGGGCGGGGGAGTTGGCTAATAAGGTCCGTGAGAGCCGCAGAGTCTATCACATCCGGAGGCGGTAAATAAACTGAACAGACTGTGAGCCTCCGACCCACAAGAATGTCAACTGCAACTGCTTGCAAGTCGGTGACGAGAGGGAGCTCAGATGAGGGGTGCATGTCACGGACAAAAACCGCAACACCACCCTTTGCTCTTTCCCCCGTCAGATCATATTTTCGATATACGGTATAGCCCCGTAAAGAAGGAGCATCAGTGGCCCGAAAATGTGTCTCTTGGAGACTTAAGCACAAGGGGCACTCTCGTATAAGGAGTTGTAATTCGGCCACATGCGTCCTGGACCCATTCAGGTTCCACTGTAACATGGGAGCCAGTGATCAGGGTGGCTAGACTTTCACCCTGCCTCTGTTCTTTGGAGGAGAGACCGTACTGGCCGGAGATTTATTCCTGGGGCGAGAAGATCGCCCCCGGTCGACATCAATGTCCATAAGCTCCGATGACGACCCACGGGAGATGTCAGACAGTACGATGGCCTCGTCATCGGACCGACGCTGACTAGCCTCCTCTGGTGGCAGGACCTTCACCTTCTGAGGCTTTGTCTTGGAGGGCTTGGAATGCAGAGCCTTGTCAACAGTTGGAGGTTTACTCGCCTGGGCAGAAGGCGCCATATGGGGAGAGGCAGGAAGTACCTCAATGTCAGCAACCACGGCCTTGTCCGATGTAGCGGGGAGAGCCGCAGATTGCAAAACAACCGCAGCAGCACAAGTGCACTGGCAAGCGCAGGTATTAGTGCTAACACTAGCAACCTCCGTTTGCGTAGCAACAGTGGCCAGTTATACCGATTTTTTGAGAGCGGAAGCGAAAGATGTTGAAAACACAGGAGATTGCATGTTTTTTGATAGCGGAAGCGAAAGATGTTGAAAATACAGGAGGTTGCATGGCCTTAAAGAGCTTCTTGGCCTCACCATAGGGGATGCGCTTAGATGTTTTAATCTCCTGTATCTTCCGTTCTTCCAGATAGATGGGGCAGATCCGGATCCAGACAGGGTGACTCCCAGAGCAATTCACGCACTTCACAGGCGATGAACAATCGGCTCCGTCATGGGCAGGCTGACCACATTTACCACAAGTGGCTATCCCATTGCACCCCAACGTAGTATGCCCAAAGCGATGACATTTAAAACAGCGCATTGGGTTGGGGAAATATGGCCGTACTGGCAAACGTAAGAACCCCGCTTTAACATGCTCTGGGAGTCTCGGGCAACTGAACGTGAGAATAAACGAGTCAGATTTGACGAGGTCCCCATCGACTCGTTTCATAATATGCTGCACGTCAACAATTCCTTCGTCAGCCCACTCAGATTTTAACACGTCTATGGGGATATCCACCAAGTCCCTACACGTCACAACACCCTTACTATAATTCAAAGTGGAGTGGAGCTCAGTCTCGACAGCGTACTCTCCTAGACAGGTTGCTTTCCGAAGGGAAGCGACTTGACGGGGACTAGAAGTCTCAACTAACAGAGTCCCATTGCGCAGTCGCTTTACAGATCTCAGTGTTCCTGCAATTCCCTCAAGACCCTTGTGGATGTAAAAGGGAGAAACCCTCTCAAAGCTACCCTCCTTCCTTTTAATAATCAAAAACACATTCTGGTTATCAGCATGTGCTCCGTTACTACATTCTGTCAAATCTCTAGCAACACCAGGCGCTGGAGGACTCGCAGCGCGTAGCCGCTTTTTCGATGGGGTGTGTTTTCCTACCAGTTGCCCACCCAAGCCACTGGTAGGGGGAAATGTAGAGGTCGAAGGGTCCATTGCGGTCCCACGACCAGCTAGGGAACTAAAAGTCCGCTCAGACAGAGCCCCGCGTGCCTGAGTAAGCCTTATACAACTGGGGTGCGGCAGGTGCCACAGAGATTGCCCGCTTGCGACTGTTCCACCCCAACAGCCATGCATCTTCTAGGCGCGGAGCACACCGAAAGATTGAGGGGTTTTTATAGAGGTTGGCCTTCCTCGCAATCCAGGCGGTCAAGCCAAGATTACGATTCCCCGCAGCACACAACATTTCACCGCCGCGCCGTACGGTGGTCGCTGAAGCATGTCCGGGGGTTACGGTGACAGGACACTGGCGGCACAGACCAGTCCCCAGCTCAGGACCCCGGGGTCGCCAAGCCCGTACTCAGCAAGTGAATGCTGAGCCCCTGGGGGAGATCTAGTGTTGTAACAATTTGAGTTACCTGAAGACATGACATGTTTCCATAGATGTATTGTCGAATGCCTATGGCTCGCTGTCCACTGCCATCGTAATTGACGATGTCGTTGGTTTAACATGTCAACACGTACCGATAGTCTGCTGCAGAGCTAAATGTTCAATAATGAACGATGAACGGTGTGCACCGAAACACACGTGTGTGCACCACAATTGTGCTCTTTCGCTAGAGGTTCCACAGATCACCACCTATCCTATTTTACAGAACAGACAAACCTCCGAACCCCATGTTCTGTGAAGAGTCGAGGACGTCCAACTATTTAGAGCCTAGTGGTAGTTTCACTGTCCTTCTACCTCTTTCCAGAGATGCTCACGACAGTAGGAGGTGGACATTCGACCCGCTTTGCCGTTTTCAAGATACACGTTCACAGTATCTGCGTAATAACTCTTTGCCCTCTTTCAGAGTAGCTTACCTGATGGGATATCCGCATCTGCAAGCCATATCTTTGCTAGAGTGATCCCCAGTCCGTGCTGCTCGGCTTACATACTTTCTTACCGTGTCACGTGCCCGCAACGTCACCAGGCGTCATCCAACGTCGCGATGGGCACTGATCATAATGTTTTGGCTTATCAGTGCACATGGAAGAGTCCAGGAGAAACTAAAAGGTTTCAGGCTGATTACACAATGGTTCAGCAGAGATTTAGAAACAAGATCTTAAACTGCTAGAAACTTCCAGCTGTTAACGGTAACTATACGTTACTGTTTATGAAATGTAGATCAAAGCTAATGAAACTGCTATATGGTAGTGTATTAAGCAAACTATATTTGGATGAATTGCAAGAAGCAGTGGTTGTTGTCAGTTGTAGAGGGAGCGACCAAAGGCGCAAAAATTCTTCTTCCAGTCTGCCTGCCACTATCTCCACTGAAACCATTGAAGCAGCTCAGCCAGCAGCAAAAGTGATACATGTTTACTGTAGCACCATGGTTAAAACAGGACAACTTCTGTTTCCGATAACCTGGCAAGCTTCACAGGACCCATTTAGCCTGATGCACCTGTCAACAGATTGCGCTGTCAATCCAACGTGCTGTGGCTGCGTACGAAGTTGAACCACAATTTACCTATCATAACGTCGCCAGTACCAAAACCAAACTTAAAGGAATTTGAGGAGAAACTAGAAACTGTGGGGTATATGTGTTGTTGTTGGGTGGCCGTGCGGTTATAGGCGCGTCAGTCTGGAACCGCGTGACCGCTACGGTCGCAGGTTCGAATCCTGCCTCGGGCATGGATGTGTGTGATGTCCTTAGGTTGGTTAGGTTTACGTAGTTCTAAGTTCTAGGGGACTTATGACCACAGATGTTGAGTCCCATAGTGCTCAGAGCCATTTCTTCTGTTGCTGTTGGTCTTCAGTCCATAGACTGATTTGATGCAGCTCTCCATGCTACTCTTTCCTGTACAAGCTTCTTCACCTCTGAGTAACTACTGCAACTTACGTGCTTCTGAATCCGCTTAGTCTATTCATCTCTTGGCCTCCGTCTACGATTTTCACACTCCACGCTTCCCCGAAATACTAAATTGGTGTTCCCTTGATGCCTGAGAGCGTGTCCTACCATTCCCTTCTTCTGGTCAAGTTGTGCCACAAATTCCTCTTCTCACGAATTTTATTCAGTAACTCCAATTACTTAAGTGGTCTTCCCATCTAATCTTCAGCATTATTCTGTAGGACCACATTTCAAATACTTATATTCTCGTCTTGTCTAAACTATTTATCATCCATGTTTCACTTATATATATGGCTGTGCTCCATAAAAATACATTCAGGAAAGTATCTCTGACACTTAAATCTATACTTGATGTTAACAGATTTCTCTTCTTCAGGAACGCTTTCCTTTTCCATTGCCAGTCTACATTTTATATCGTGCCTACTTTGACCATTATCAGTTATTTTACCCCCTATAAAGCGAAACTCATCTACTACTATACGTGTCGCATTTTCTAATCTAATTCCCTCTGCATCACCTGCTTTAGTTCGACTACATTCCATTATCCTCGTTTTGGTTTTGTTGATGTTCGTCTTACGTTGTCCTTTCAAGACACGGCCCATTTCGTTCAACTGCTCTTAAAAAAAAAAAAAAAGGTTCAAATGGCTCTGAGGACTATGGGACTTAACATCTATAATCATCAGTCCCCTAGAACTTAAAACTACTTAAACCTAACTAACCTAAGGACACCACACAACACCCAGCCATCACGAGGCAGAGAAAATCCCTAACCCCGCCGGGAATCGAACGCGAGAACGCTAGCGCACGACCACGAGATGCGGGCATTCAACTGCTCTTCCAAGTCCTTTGCTGTCCCTGACAGAATTACAATGTTGTGTCGGCAGACCTCAAAGTTTTTATTTCTTCACCATGGATTTTAATTCCTACTCCAATCTTTTCTTTTCTTTCCTGTACTGCTTGCTCAATATACAGATTGAATAACATCGAGGATTGGCTAGAGCTCTATTTCACTTCTTTCCCAACCACTGCTTCCCTTTTATGCTCCTCGGCTCTTATGACGTCCATCTGGATTCTGTACAAATTTTACCCCTGCCACATTCAGAATTTGAGAGAGAGTATTCCAGTCAACATTGTCAAAAGCTTTCTCTAAGTCTACAAATGCCAGTAAAGTAGGTTTGCTTCTCCTTAATCTGTCTTCTAAGATACGTCGTAAGGTCGGTACTGCCTCTCCTGTTCCATTTCTACGGAATCCAAACTGATCTTACCCGATGTCGGTATTTACCAGTTTTCCATTCCTCTGTAAAGAGTTCGGGATTAATATTTTGCAGCCCTGAGTTATTAAACTGATAGTTCGGTAATTTTCATACCTATCAGCACCTGCTTTTTTGGGATAGGAATTATTATATTTTTCATGAAGTCCGAAAGTATTTCGAATGTCTTAAACATCTTGCTCACCACATGTTAGAGTTTGGTCATGGCTGGCTCTCCCAAAGCTATCAGTAGTTCTACTGGAATGTTGTCTTCTCCCAGCGCCTTGTTACGACTTAGATCCTTCAGTGCTATGTCAAATTCTTCACGCAGTATCATAGCTCCCATTTCATCCTCATCGACGTCCTTTCCATAATATGGCTCTCAAATATATGGCTCTTGTATAGGCCCTCTATACCCTCCTTCCACATCTCTGCCTTCCCTTCTTTGCTTGAGACTGGTTTTCCATCTGAGCTCTTGATATCCGTGCAAGTGTTTCTACAAAGGTCTCTTTAATTTTCCTAGAAGCAGATCTGTCTTACCCCTAGTGATATATGTGTCTACATCCTCAGAATTGTCCTCTAGCTATTCCTGCTCAGCCATTTTACACTTCCTAGTTGATCTCATTTTCTAGACGCTTGTATTCCTTTTCGAAAGCTATATTTACTGTGCTTTTTTATTTTCTCCTTTCATCAATTAAATTCAATATATCTTCTGTTATCCAAGGATTTCTACTAGCTCTTGTCTTTTTACCTACTTCATCCTCTGCTACCTTCACTCCTTCGTCTCTCAAAGCTACCCATTCTTCTTCTGCTGTATTTCTTTCCTCCGTTCTTGTCAAACGTCCAAAATGCTCTCCCTGAAACTCTCCAGAGCCTCTGGTTCTTTCAGTTTATCCAGGTCCCATCTACTTAAGCTTCCACCTTTTCGCAGTTTCTTCTGTTTTAATTTACAGTTCATAACCACTAAATTGAGGTCAGAGTCCACATCTGCCCTTGGAAATGTTTTACAATTTAAAACCAGTTCCTAAATCTCTGTCTTACAATTACGTAATCACCTTCTAGTGTCTCCAGGAGTCTTCCACGTATACAACCATCTTTCACGTTTCTTAAATCATGTGTTAGAACTGCATAATTTCTTTTATAGCATCACATATTTCTTCATACTCTTCACCATCTGCGGAGCTAGTTGGCATATAAACTTGTACTACGGTGGTAGGCGTCGGATTCACGTCTATCGTGGCTACAATAATGCGTTCACTGCAATGGTAGTAGCTTACCCGCGCTCCTAGTATTTATTCATTATTAAACTTACTACTGCATTACCCCTATTTGATGTTGTATTTATAACTCTGTATTCACCTGACCTGAAGTCTTGTTCCTCCTGCCACCGAATTTCACTAATTCCCACTATATCTAACTGTAACCTATCCATTTCCCTTTTTAAATTTTCTAACTACCTGCCGATAAGTGATCTGATATTCCACGCTCCGGTCCGTAGAACGCCAGTTTCCTTTCCCCTGATAACGGCGTCCTCCTGAGCACTTGCCGCCCGGAGATCCGAATGGGGGACTATTTTACCTCCGGAATATTTTACCAGAGAAGACTCCATCATCATTATCCACACAGTAAAGCTGCATGCTGTCGGGAAAATTACTGCTATAGTTTCTCCTTTCTTTCAGCCTTTCGCAGTACAGGAACAGCAAAGCCGTTTACGTTACTGTTAGAAGGCCAAATCAGTCAACCATCCAGACTGTTGACCCGGCACCTACTGAAAAGGCTGCTGCCCCTCTTCAGGATCCACACGTTCGTTTGGCCTCTCAACGGATACCCCTTCGCTGTGGGTACACCTACGGTACGGCTATCTGTATCGCTAAGACACGCAAGCCTCCCCATCAACGGCAAGGTCATAGAATATATACTGTACAAGTCTCGAAACGGAACGTAAGTCCAACAGGGAAAAGCTGTCGTGTGCTGATGGGGTAGCTTCATATAAATCGACAGGTGTCTCGCAAAGCAAATTGTGTAAAAAGTTACTAAACACGCATTCGGAAACCTCGAATGTGTTACGACATTATTTTAAATTTGACCATCAGTTTACTAATTGCATGAATATTTTGAGAGAGAATATAGACATAGATACCGAGAAGTGTGTGGAAATGTGTGCTAGAGACTTGAGGCCATTTAGCAGCATAGAGGTTTCTAACTTTATGGGTAACATTGACTGAAATGGGAAAAATAGACGGTACAGTGGATATTAAGAGCTACATTTTGGTGATGTGCAATGCAGTGCGAAAAATCGTAGTATGAAAGAAAAGATTCTTCTTTGAGACATATACCTTTTAGACTGACGTAATACAAAAAATGACCTTCGTGTTTGCTAAAATGCATTTGGGGAAATGTAGAGCGAACAGTGTTTGCACTTAGAATGAATTCAGTGAACCCATAATACACACAATGGAAAAAGTAATTAATACTGGTCTAACTGAAGTCATATTTGGCAGGAACGGGCTACGGTTACAGAAAGCAGACTTCCTAAACCTTACTTTAGTAGGTGTTCCCGTATAATTGACGTCTTTAGGTTTCTAGATGGAAAGGATCTCGACTTCCATAGATGGTTCTCATTAGTAAAAAAACGTGTGTTAGAGGTGACCTAATGATGGTTCGAACTGAGAATGGCCAGTGATAGTCGAAAGAGGGTGAAGCACAAAAATCCGTTCTTGTCGAAATAAAACAAAAACCTAAATACGCTGAAAAGGAAAATCAGGACTAATAAATTCCACCATTTTCTCTCCTACAATGACCCAAAATGAATTTCATTGAGTGTCGTCGGGTGATATTCGGGCATTTCCATCAGCTGCCGAATACTACTCATAACACTACAGCGAAAGCGTACAGAGTAAACTGCTAAGTAGCATAGCGCAGCGGGAAGAGGCAAGCAAGACTCCTTTAGTCTGCTAGGGCTGGCCACAGCTCGATTTCGATGGGAGTAAAGCCGCCTGCCCGTTCAGCTGATAAAGCCTGACAGCTTGCTTCCTGACTAACTGGCAAAAATGGACAGGCTAAAACCGGAATGTATACACGTCTGGAAGCAAGAGGCAATGATTGACTGGAGCAATGGAAAATAATATAATGGTAGATGACTGACAAGCTTTGAGAGATGAAATGGTAATGGCAGTAAATGATCAAATAGGTAAGAAAAGACTTAGTAGAAATCCTTGGGTAACACAGTACGTATTGAATTTAGTTGAGGAAAGGGGAGAACATGAAAACGCAGCAAACGAAGCAGTCGAAAGCGATTAGAAAAGTATAAAATTGAGACAGACAAGATTTTACGAAGAGGTAATCAGGAATAACTATAGGATTAAAACAGAGCTGTGGAACCATGCATATCGAGAAGGTTGGTAGATGCTGCCTACAACAGAATTAAAGAAACCCTTAGAGAAACGAAAAGCTTCTGTACGGATATCAAGAGCTCTAAATGGGCTATGTAGGGAAATGAACGTGAAGATAATGTTGCAGAAAAGCAAGAAAAACTAAGCCAAGAAGAGATGGCAGATGCGATACTGCAAGTAGAATATGGTAAAAGACAGATATACCTAAGTCGAAAAGAGGTTCTAGGAGTAGACGACATTCCCACGTAATTAGTGAGATACCTGGGAGAACCAACCATGTGTAAACTATTTCATCTGGTATGCAAAATATACGAAACTAGCGAAGTTCCTTCAGACTTTAGATAGAATGTAATAATACCAGTTCAGAAGTAGGCAGATGTTGACAAGTGTGAATTTTACTGGGCAATTAGTTTAATGAGTCATTGTTTCAAAGTGTTGACACAAATTATTTACAGGAAAAAGAGTGATGGAGACCAGTCTTCGGAAAGATCAGTTAGAGTTTAGGAGAAATGCAGGAACTTGAGAGGCTGTTCTTACCATACGACTAATCTTCAAAGAAAGATGACTCTACGTTTACAGCATTTGTTGATTTGGAGAAAGATTTGGCACGGTTGACTCGAGCATACTGTTCGAGATAATTGTGTAGATAGGAGGAGTAAACTACACGGTTGGCAAAGCTATTTGCAAACTACAAAGATAGCAGACAGCATTTATAAGAGTTCAAGGACATGAAAGAGGAAAGGGGTTTGAGAAGGAAGTGAGGCTAGGTTGTGTCCTCTCTCCAACGTTTTTCGGTCTGTACAAATAGCATGTGGTGAAGGAAACCAAATTTGGAGAGAGAATTAAGGTTCACAGATAAGTGACTAAACTTTTGAGGTTTGACGAATCGAAGCATGAACGGAGTGGATAATTTATTGAAAAAAGGTTGTAACTTGAACAGAAACAAGTAAAAAACATTTATGGAATTAGATTAGTAAATGGGAGACACACAAGTAGATGAGTTTTGCAATTCGTGCTATAAATTAACTGGTACTTTAAAAGTAGGAAGGATATAAACTGGTAACTTGTTATAGCAAATAAATGCGTTTCTGAAAGAGAGGAATTTGTTAGAATCTAAACATATTATAAATTGTAGATTTACCCCGCTTGCTTCTGTTTCAATGTGGAGAATAATCTCAGAAGATACTACAGGCATTTTAATGCAGTTTTCACCAATACGAGGGACTCTCGGTAGATAAGAGACATTTATTTAACCAACATCAGTTTAAAAATGTAGAATTCATTGTGGGACATCGTGGAATATTTCCGATTAAGTCATGAAGTTCCGATAGGTGGCGGTGCTGTACATAGCCTCAAAATAGTGTCTTTAACGGAGGTGCTTTCCTAGCAGAGACCTGTCATCGTGTTTCTTTTGGAGAAAAATCAAAGCATCACAGATATCGAGAGGCGTTGCTGAGAATCTACGGAGACCTAGTACTGAACAGAAGCACGGTGAGTCGTTAGGCGAGATGCCTGTCATCACCGCAGCAGGGTTTCGCAAATCTGTCTGACCTCCTGCATGACTCCTGCAATGTTGGAACGTGAGGACATTCTCAGTCGAGGTGATCGACATATCTGTCAAACACCTTACTGCAAAACTGGTCGTCTCTGATGGTAGTAATCACAAATTAGTCCAACAGTTGAGATACACTATGGCGTGTGCCCTCTGGGTTTCTATCCGCCTAACAGAAGACCATACAGAACAACGAGATAAGCAGAACGAAGGGTGCCCTCCATGGGAAGCAGTACGTGGGTGATGAGCAGGTTATTGATGCTGCAAGACTTTAGCTCCGACGTCGACCAGTAGAGTGGTGCATTGCGGGCATACAGGCCCTCTCATTACGGAGGTGTGAGGCAGTCGTACTACGTGTAGATTATGACGACGAACAGTTTTGCAGCGAAAAGAGTGGGTATAATATGGTCTATTGGTATCCTAGATAAAACCAGACAACTGTTTGAGTAAAAACAGTTTTGTACTACTTATTTAACGCCCCTTGTACATACACTGAATGACGAGGAATGTTTTTGAACATAATTTATAAGTACTTCTGCAAACTGGCTGAACCGTGATGAATTAAAGTCCCCTACAGAGTGTTTCTGTCTGCATCTCAAGGGAAATCTCAGGAATTACTGTAGGAATTTTCGTAATACTTCCATTAATATATATAATGATCTCCAAAATTAAAGCAATAAACGGAAATGTATTTCATTTATTGTGTCACAGAACACTATAAACAGGTGATAGTAAAGTAGAAACTATGTAAAGAATACAGAACTTAAACAGCTACAACATGCATAGTGGTAGACAAAAATGTTCTTAGTTTCTTCCAACGTACGGATTGGCACACACATGTCGACAACTGGTAAATGTGCTCAGACTGGGGTGTGACTACGTCTGGCAGCAATACAGGCCTGACAGCGACGGCGCATGCTGTGAATGATGTCATCAATCTCATTATTCCTGCAAAGCTGCTCGCAGTCATGGAGCGTTGTTGGTGGGCGCTGACGTGATGCAAGCCGTGTCCCTAGTGCATCCCAGGCATGCTCTGTGAGTTGCAAATCGGGAGAGCCAGCTGTTGTGGCCGAGCGGTTCTAGGCGTTTCAGTCTAGTACCGCGCGGCTGCTACGGTCGCAGATTCGAATCCTGGCTCGGGCATGGATGTTTGCGATGTCTTTAGGTTAGTTAGCTTTAAGTAGTTCTAAGCCTAGGGGACTGATGACCTGAGATGTTAAGTCCCATAGTGCTCAGAGCTATTTGAACCATTTTTGAAATCGGGAGAGCGAGCAGGCCACGTCATTGGTTCAATACATTCTGTCTCCAACAAAAGTTCAACCACCTATGCTCTATGAGGTCGAGCATCAACGCCTATCAGTACGAAGTCTGGGCCCACAGAATCTTACAACAACCGCAGATGAGGTTCCAAGAACTCGTCGCGATACCTGACAGCAGTTAAATTTTACCGATTAACCCCTACAATTTCATGAAGAGGGGTTCGAGTGAAAAACATAATCGCTGCCCACACTATTAGGGATCCTGCTTGATATGTCGCTTTCCAGAATTTTTGGGTCCCGAAATCGGGTTCCACGTTCCCTCCAGATGTGAATCCATTGAGAATCACGCTCCAAACAGAATCGGAACTAATCTGTGACAACAACAGTGGCCGACTCTTCGACCGTCGAGGCGGCATATTGAGGTCTCTACTCCAGACGCTCCCTTCTGTGAGGATGCGTCAGAGGTACACATCCAGCAGGTCGCCGACAATAAAGGCCACTTTGTTGAAGACTTCTGCATACAGAACGCCTCGATACAGCACAACCAGTGGATGTTGTGAGCGCACATGCTAGGTGCCATGCAGTACTGAGGCGGTACTGTCGTTCCCTTACAGTCAAATAACGGTCCTCTCTTTGGAAGTCACGCGTGGTAGGCCCTGCCCAGGTCTTCAGGACACCGTTTCGGTCTCTATAAACTGTCGCCACATCCGAGAAACGACAGAAAGATTAATATTAAGCCATCGGGCCAACTCATTTGCGACTGTCCTGCTTCCTTCTCAGGTAGCACCTGAAGAAGACAGCGAGGGACGCTGTTGAAATATCGTGCGAGAACGACGCGAATATCCGGCTGGATTCCCGAATATCCAAGATGACAACAGATCGCCGGGAAACATGAAGAACTACAATTTAGTTTTATGATTGACTAATTAGGGATATAACTGAATAAAAAATTATGTTTATGCAATATTTTTTGTTTTTGTATGGAATAAAAAATTTGAAGCAGATAAATTTTGTTTCTTATTCTCCTCGATCCAAAATAGACTTCGAATTGTCTTTATTCACCCAAAGACAAAGAAATAGGAAAAATTATAAGATTAAAACTGCTGTTTCTATCCACCTCTCTCTGTGGGAAAAATGGAAACAAAATGCACTTATTTTTTTGTTATAGAAGCATGAGCTGGGTCCCAAATTTAATCGTAAGTTTAACGTTAGGCCAATCCCGTATAAATTTGATTCTCATTCTTATTTTCAAAATTATCATTCTTTTCGTTTGATGTTGAAAACTGTTCCTATGCATCCCATGTTACGGTAGCTTTTGAATGTCTGTGTCGTCCTATCTTTGTTCCATTGAACAGATCTTGTCTCTTTTCCTATCGATAAAGTGGGACAACGGTACAGCTACTAATTTCGCTGTGCTCATGATGGCATGTGGATCCATGTACACTCCTAAATTCACATATCATCCTCGTTATGCAGCACAAAGTGACAGTAGGGATCTAGTGTATTCAACAGGGGATAGCTGTACCAAAGCTTAAATGTTGAACGATATTTGAAAATGATTTCTTCTGGTCCCTCATTCAAACCCAGCACGTGCAGTTATTTCTAACTGATAAAATGTATCTATTAAATGTTGATCAAAGTCTCGCTATCCAGTCAACGTAAACACACTAGTGAAAACGCTACATCTTGTTTACCTATTTACTTCAGCTCTGATCATTTACTGGTGGATTACAAACGGATATAGTGGGAGGTTGTCGCAAATAGATAGCTCAGACACCCTATGCTTCAGAAAGTGAAAACGTCACCACATTGTTTTCCATGTCTTGTAATCCTCAGTCGGAAGCAACTTGTTTCTTTTAATGGTATTTAAGTAGTTGAATATGTCTTGGAGGGCCTCCCATATTGCTCAATTAACACCTCTGAAATCTAAAACTTCATGTTGATAGGAGATGAGCTTCCTCATGAAAAACAAATAGGTAACTTCGTCGCGTAAAATATGAAATAAACTCTTCATAGAAACCAAAATAAAAAAATATTACCTTGGAAATCACCACATGGGAAAAATTATAACAAACTTATCTTCAGGTAGGCAAAAAGAGGGAAGAAAATTTTTTAGAGAAAAAAAAACAATCAGTAGAAATACTTCTTAATAAATCGACGAAACATTTTGAAAAACACGTCCATGGATACTTTCTTGAGAAAAAATAGGAGTTCCCTCGAATAACAACAGAAATTTCTTACATGGGAACCTTAGCCGGCCTTACTAGGAGAGATTTCGAGAAAATTGCAGAAAAATTCTTAACATTTCTTTTGGAACTGTTTTTTTAACAGCCAACATTGATGAGTTAAATAGTCTGTAATGGTCATTGTGTCTGCTGTTGAAATCGTAAGTACAAGGAAGGCTAAGTAAGTCACTTACAACACATAAACGTTCTGCTCTTCAGGCGGATAGGAGTGAATATCTGGTCATAATAGGTTTTTTGTGGTGTTAATAAAGGTGCCATGTGTGTGATACGGGCCTGTCATTCACAGAATCATGACTGCGATATCTTTTGATCAAGACCAACGATATGTCTTGTATGTATGAGAAATAACTCGAAGAAACTCCTATGTAGGTTTGCCATGGGTCGGCTTTAATGTACTGTTGTCTGGTATATTGAAACGTCGACTCTGAGCTTAGTATACGTATTGGGGGCGATATGTCTGTAGGAGCATCAAAGTTTTTATGATGGAATTAGTTTTCGCTATATGAATGAGGCACGTGATGCTTGTGAACTGATGGGAAAATGATTGGCTTCGCGGGTTTAGCCAAGCGGTCTGGGGCGCTGCAGTCATGGACTGTGCGACTGGTCGTTGCGGAGGTTCGAGTCCTCCCTCGGGCATGGGTGTGTGTGTTTGTACTTAGGATAATTTAGGTTAAATAGTGTGTAAGCTTAGGGACTGATGACATTAACAGTTAAGTCCCATAAGATTTCACACACATTTGACCATTTTTGGGAAAATGATTTCATGGATTTTGTAGACTCTTTCCTCCAACTGTGGTGTGTTAATCAGCAGGGACACTTAAAACGGTGTTTTCTGAACATGAAATGTCCTAACCTACCCACGCAGCCGATTATCCACAAGAGACCATTAATATGCTGACACTACTAACTGCTAATCCTGGTGATTTGGATGACGTTCTTTGTGGAATTTGTTGAAGGTGTATCAGCTTGCCTTAACACAGAGCAGTCTGTAACTTTAGGCATATGTAGATGAGTTATTCAGCTACGTAGAACTCGTATGTGGTGATGTGTATTTAGTTTGTGATGGTGAACGCTAACCGGCAGCCCGTGAACTCACGTGGCCTAGTGGGCAGACCAGAAGAAGTGACCGGTAAACCCCGCGCCACGTGCTGAGGTGGTGTGAGTAACAGGAAGTGGGTAAAACCTCCTACGGGGAATTTGGGTAAAGGTCGAACGCTTGGTTGACTGTGGATTTCAGCAGCAATGGCGGATGCTGAGACACTCTGAAAGATACCGAAGCTACAAATCTTAGAGAATTTATAACAATTCACAGTCAAACATAGAAGCAAATCTGAATACATCCGCGATCTCAGAAAAAGAGGTGCATTCAGCGTCACAAGAATATTTCCAATATCTTTAAAACTACAGAATGAATGTTTCACAGTGACTAAACATTTTCACACTGAACCCTCTGAAGTAACAACTTTTAAAAGCTTCATGCGATATAAACAGACGATACGTCAGATGACATGACTCCTCTATAACTATCAACACTGAAAGTTATATATCTTCACCAATTCTAGTTATTGATTCATGACGTTTTTATAACTTTTGATTATGCAAATGTCTATCAGAACATTGTATTCTCGACAATAATATGTTCATGAAGTTGACTTAGTTTTTATGTTACTTGGAAGACTGTTTAGCTTCGGGAATTTGGTACCGTTTTCTTAACACTCTCAAAGCATTTTTACCGCGTTTAATGAGGTTATTTTCCATTTGTACCCTAATAAGTTGTCATAGGACCACTTTACAATTATTTGATACCTACTTTTTTCAATAAATATTATTCAGCATAATTCTCTGTTGTCTGCTTCAGTTACAAACATTAGAATATTACTCTTTTTATTAAATTATTCACTTATAATTTACTTTAAATTTCTGTGTATTTGTTAACTGGCGATATTAGCCAATATTTGACAGCAGCATCACAGCTACAGATTAAAATTTGCAGTGAGTTAGCTGCTAGGCAGGAAATCAGATGTGTGCAGCTCGACCCTGTCACTACATCATAATATTCCTTTAAAACAGAGCTGTGCATAGCCGAACTATATCAGGTGTGGGCAATATCAGCAGAAAATCGTTATGTAATGACAGGGTAGAGCATACTTGCATTGAATCCATCTAATAAGCAAGTATCAGCATATCTGATTATTTTTTGCGGATGTAGCGGTAGTATCGTTTCAATAAATATTCTGTTGGACGCATAACAATTTTTAGTTTTCATTATAACCCTAGCAGAGTATACTGTTAACTTTAAGTTGCTTAATTAATGTGAACTGAATCTTATGCATCAAGTTACAAAAATGGAATACTTTTAAATTCGCAAGTTTGCTTTATGGTGTTACTGCTTGCATTCACAATTGTTTGGGATATTCTATATACATCGGACGAAATTTCCAATTCAAAATAATTTCAGTAGGACAGTGAACCAAAATAATTTAGTATACATGGTGACACAGAATAACGGAAATGTTTGAAATGAACTGTGGCAACCATGGGCAGGTGGCAACACTGAGGGTTCGAGACAGTTAGCGAGTTAACAGTTCGCCATTCCAGTAACCATGGATCAGTGGAACAGACACCAGCGTGCAGAAGCTATAAATATGTTTTATGAAAACTATGACAGTTTGGTATCGGCGCAGAGGGAGTTTCGAAGTGTTCATGATTTAGGACGTCATGATGCAGTTCCGTCGAAACAAGCGATAAAATATTGGATTCATAACTTTAAAGAGACTGGATCTTCCGTAAAGAAGAAACCAACAGGACGACCAAGAATGTGCGTTCTCCAGCAAACATTGATGTTCTACGCCAGTCTGTCTTACGGACAGTCTGTCATGATGTTGTCATTACGACTATGGTTACGAAAGTTAAAAAGTCGGTAAAGAAGGCTAGGAGAGTATTCTTACTAGAAAGAGCAGATAAGCAGTTGTTAGCATCCCTCTTAGTAAATGAATCTACTTCATTTACTTACGATGGACGTGGAAGAATTACGGGCAAATTTTAAACACATTGTAAATCACGCATTGGACAAGTATGTGCCGAAAAAGTGGGTTACGGACGGAAAAGACCCACCGTGGTTTAAAAGCGCAATTAGAGGAATGCTGAGGAAGGAAAGGCAGTTACACTCGCGGTACAAGAAAGATCGGGAGAATGAGGACAGGCAAAAGTTAGTAGAGATTCGTGCTGCTGTAAAAAGAGCGATGCGCGAAGCATTCAACCACTACCACTGTCATACCTCAGCCAAAGATCTTGCTGAAAACCCAAGTAAATTCTGGTCTTACGTAAAATCGGTAAGCGGGTCGAATGCTTCCATCCCGTCACTCATTGATCAGTCTGGCCTGGCAACGAAAGACAACAAAACGAAAGCTGAAATTAGAAATTTAGCATTTGAGAAATCTTAATTGCGGGCGGATCGGACAAACATAGTGCTGGACATCCCTGGCGTTGTGAAGCAGCACAATGGGTTGAAAATAAATAAATCGCCAGGTGCTAATGGGATTCCAATTCGGTTTTACAGAGAGTACTCTACTGCATTGGCTGCTTACCTAGCTTGCATTTATCGCGAATCTCTTGCCCAACGTAAAGTCCCGAGCGACTGGAAAAAAAAGCAGGTGACGCCTGCATACAAGAAGGGTAGAAGGACGGATCCTCAAAATTACAGATCAATATCCTTAACATCGGTTTGTTGCAGGATTCTCGAACATATTCTCAGCTTGAACATAATGAATTTCCTTGAGGCAGAGAAGTTGCTGTCCATGCAGCAGCACGGCTTTAGAAAGCATCGCTCCTGCGAAACGCAACTCGACCTTTTTTCACATGATATCTTGCGAACTATGGTGAAGGGTATCAGACGGATGCCATATTCCTTGACTTCCGGAAAGCGTTTGACTCGTCTGCCCCACTGCAGACTCCTAACTGAGCTACGAGCATATGGGATTGATTCCTGAGTATGTGAGTGGCTCGAAGACTTCTTAAGTAATAGAACCCAGTACGTTGTCCTCGATGGTGAGTGTTCATCGGAGGTGAGGGTATCATCTGGAGTGCCCCAAGGAAGTGTGGCAGGTCCACTGTTGTTTTCTATCTACATAAATGACCTTTTCGATAGGGTGGATAGCAATGTGCGGCTGTTTGCTGATGATGCTGTGGTGTACGGGAAAGTGTCGTCGTTGAGTGACTGTAGGAGGAAACAAGATGACTTGGACAGGTTTTGTGATTGGTGTAAAGAATGGCAGCTAACTCTAAATATAGATAAATGTAAATTAATGCAAGTGAATAGGAAAAAGAATCCCGTAATGTTTGAATACTCCATTAGTAGTGTAGCGCTTGACACATTCACGTCAATTAAATATTTGGGCGTAGCATTGCAGAGCGATATGAAGTGGGACAAGCATGTAATGGCAGTAGTGGGGAAAGCGTATAGTCGTCATCTGTTCATTGGTAGAATTTTGGGAAGAGGTGGTTGATCTGTAAAGGAGACCGCTTATAAAACACAAATACGACCTATTCTTGAGTACTGCTCGAGCGTTTGGGATTCCTATCAGGTCGGATTGAGGGAGAACATAGAAGCAATGCAGAGGCGGGCTGCTAGATTTGTTACTGGTAGGTTTGATCATAACGCGAGTGTTGCGGAAATGCTTCAGAAACTCGGTTGGGAGTCTCTAGAGGAAAGGAGGCGTTCTTTTCGTGAATTTCAACTGAGGAAATTTAGAGAACCAGCATTTGAGGCTGACTGCAGTGCAATTTTACTGCCACCAACTTAAATTTCGCGGAAAGACCACAAAGATAACATAAGAGATATTAGGGCTTGTACAGAGGCATATAGGCAGTCGTTTTTCCCTCGTTCTGTTTGGGCCTGGAACAGGGAGAGAAGATGTTAGTTGTGGTACGAGGTACCCTCCGCCAGGCACCGTATGGTGGATTGCAGCGTATGTAAGTAGATGTAGATGTAGATGTAGAACAGTGCCGGCCGCGGAGTGGCGAACTTCACGCATGCAGTGAGTGCGGGCCGCTTGCGGGCCAAGGCCTGGCCCGTCACTCGAGTTTGTACAATCCTTCTCGGGAGTACTCGGAACAGCGCGACATTTCATTTAGCATTGCGTTACGGCATTTTTCGGTCAGTACAACGATGGATAAATGATAATAGCATCCTCTTGCTTAAAATATTCCGGAGGTAAAATAGTCCCCCATTCAGATCTCAAAAGGACGTCGTTATAAGGAAAAAGAAAACTGGCGTACTACGGATCGGAGTCTGGAATGTCAGATCCTTTCACCGAACAGGTAGATTAGAATATTAAAAAATGGAAATGGATAGGTTAAAGTTAGATATAGTGGGAATTAGTGAAGTTCGGTGGCAGTAGGAACAAGACTTCTGGCCAGGTGACTACAAGGTTATAAAAACAAAATCAAATGGGTGTAATGCAGGAGTAAGTTTAATAATGAATAAAAAAATAGGAGTGCAGGTAAGCTACTACAAACAGCACAGTGAACGCATTATTGTGGCCACGATAGACACGAAGCCCACGCCTACTTCAGTCGTACAAGTTTATATGCCAACTAGCTCTGCAAATGATGAAGAAATGTATGATGAGATAAAAATAATTATTCAGGTAGTGAAAGCAGACGAAAATTTAATAGTCATGGGTGACTGGAATTCGAGAGTAGGAAAAGGGAGAGAAGGAAACATAGTATGTGAGTACGGATTGGGGCTAAGAAATGAAAGAGGAAGCCACCTGGTAGAGTTTTGTATTATATAATGGTAAGACAGAGATTCAGGAACCAGGTTTTAAATTGTAAGACAATTCCAGGGGTAGATGAGGACAATCTATTGGTTATGAACTGCAGATTAAAACTGAATAAACTGCAAAAAGGTGGGAATTTAAGAAGATGGGACCTGGATAAACTGAAAGAACCAGAGGCTGTACACGGTTTCAGGGAAAGCATAAGGGAACAATTGACAAGAATGGGGGAAAGAAGTACAGTAGAGGATGAATGGGTAGCTCTGAGGAATGACGTAGTGATATCCGCAGAGGATCAAGTAGGTAAAAAGACGAGGGCTAGTAGAACTCCTTGGGTAACAGAAGAAATATTGAACTTAATTGACGAAAGGAGAAGATATAAAAATGCAGTAAATGAAGCAGGCAAAAAGGAATACAGTCGTCTCAAAAATGAGATCGACAGGAAGTGCAAAATGGCTAAGCAGGGATTGCTAGAGGACAAATGTAAGGATGTAGAAGCTTATCTCACTAGGGGTAAGATAGATACTGCCTACAGGAAAAGTAAAGAGACCTTTGAAGAAAAGAGAACTTGTATGAACATCAAGAGCTCAGATGGAAACCCAGTTCTAAGCAATGAAGGGAAAGAAGAAAGGTGGAAAGAGTAAATAGAGGTTCTATACAAGGGCGATGTACTTGAGGACAATATTATGGAAATGGAAGAGGATGTAGATGAAGATGAAATGGGAGATACGATACTGCGTGAAGAATTTGACAGAGCAGTGTAAGACCTGAGTCGAAACAAGGCCCCGGGAGTAGACAACATTCCATTGGAACTACTGATGGCGTTAGGAGAGCTAGTCCTTGCAAAACTCCACCATCTGGTGAGCAAGATGTATGAGACAGGCGAAATACCCTCAGACTTCAAGAAGAATATAATAATTGCAATCCCAAATAAAGCAGGTGTTGACAGATGTGAAAATTACCGAACAATGAGTTTAATAAGCCACAGCTGCAAAATACTAACGCTAGTTCTTTACAGACAAATGGAAAAACTGGTAGAAGCCGACCTCGGGGAAGCTCAGTTTGGATTCTGTAGAAATATCGGAACACGTGAGGCAGATACTGACCTTACGATTTACCTTAGAAGAACGATTAAGAAAAGGCAAAACTATGTTTCTCATTTCTAGACTTAGAGAAAGCTTTTGACAATGTCGACTGGAATACTCTCTTTCAAATTCTAAAGGTGGCAGCGGTAAAATACAGGGAGCGAAAGGCTATTTACAATTTGTACAGAAACCAGATGGCAGCTATAATAGTCGAGGAGCATAAAAGGGAAGCGGTTGTTGGGAAGGGAGTGAGACAGGGTTGTAGCCTCTCCTCGGTGTTATTCAATCTGTATATTGAGCAAGCAGTAAAGGAAACAAAAGAAAAATTCGGAGTAGGAATTAAAATCCATGAAGAACAAATAAAAACTTTGAGTTTCGCCGTTGACATTGTATGTAATTCTCTCAGAAACAGCAAAGGACCTGGAAGAGCAGTTGAACGGATTGGATAGTGTCTTGAAAGGAGGATATAAGATGAACATCAACAAAAGCAAAACGAGGATAATGGAATGTAGTCTAATTAAATCGGGCGATGCTGGGGGTATTAGATTAGGAAATGAGACATTTAAAGTAGTAAAGGAGTTTTGCTATTTGGGAAGTAAAATAACTGACGATGGTCGAAGTAGAGAGGATATAAAATGTAGACTAACAATGGCAAGGAAAGCGTGTCTGAAGAAGAGAAATTTGTTAACATCGAGTATAGATTTAAGTGTCAGGAAGTCGTTTCTGAAAGTATTTGTATGGAGTGTAGCCATGTATGGAAGTGAAACATGGACGATAAATAGTTTGGGCAAGAAGAGAATAGAAGCTTTTGAAATGTGATGCTACAGAAGAATGTTGAAGATTAGATGGGTAGATCACATAACTAATGATCGCGTATTGAATAGAAATGGGGAGAAGAGGAGTATGTGGCACAACTTGACCAGAAGAAGGGACCGGTTAGTAGGACATGTTCTGAGGCCTCAAGGGATCACAAATTTAGCATTGGAGGTCAGCGTGGAGGGTACAAATCGTAGAGGGAGACCAAGAGATGAATACACTAAGTACGAGGGTCAGTCAAAAAGTAATGCCTCCTATTTTTTTTCTACATTTAATTGTCAGGAAATTTAAATGCAATTACATAGGTTGAAAACCACAACATTGAGGATCATTTTGTCATTTTTCAATGTAATCTCCGCCCATCTCTACAGTTTTGGTCCATCTTTGAACAAGGGCATGTATCCCAGCACGGTAAAAATCACAGCTCTGCTTCCTAAGCCATTGACGCACGGATGTTTTGACGGCCTCCTCATCTTCAAAATGAATCCCACGATGAGCTTCTTTTAGTGGCCCGAACAGATGGAAGTCTGATGGTGCCAGGTCAGGGCTGTATGGGGGATGAGGCAAAACTTCCCATCCAGTTTTGACAATCTCATCAGAGGTGTGACGACTGGTGTGTGGTCTTGCATTGTCATGCAAAAGAAGAACATCTGCCATTGATTTTGTTGGGCGAACTCGCTGGAGACGTGCTTTAAGTTTTTTGAGGGTTGTGACGTATTGAACAGAATTTATTGTGCATTCCTGCTCCAAAAAATCAACCAGAATCACACCCTCTGTATCCCAGAAAACTGTTGCCATAACTTTCCCTGCCGATCGCACAGTTTTGAATTTTTTTCTTCCTCGGCGAGCTTGTGTGACGCCACTCCATTGACTGCCTCTTTGATTCGGGTTCAAAAAAATGCACCCATGTTTCGTACGCGGTCAAACTTTTTTTCAGAAACTCATCTCCCTCCAAACGGAAGCGCTGCAAGTGTTGGGAGGCTATTGTTTTCCTTGCCTCTTTATTCTGTTATTGTTTAATAATCGTGATCACACTGCCTTTACTAAGAGAAATAATGCGACACACTTCATCTGCAGTCACCCGACGGTCACCACGAATGATGTCATCAACTTGCTGAATGTTGTGTGGAGTCACTGCACTCACCGGCCTGCCGCTCCGCTTTTCGTCAGTCAACGGTGTTTGCCCTTCAGCTTCCTTACAACGACGAACCCATCGTCTAACAGTGCTGACATCCACTGTCACAACACCATACACCTTCTTCAGTCTTTCATGAATGCGTATGGGCGTTTCACCTTCTGCATTCAAGAATTCAATCACACAACGCTGTCTCAAACGAACATCGATGTCGGCCATCTTACAAACTTCTGCTGTGCTGCCACCTGTTGACACAGAAAGTCACTACTGCAGTGGATTGCAGAAGAAGGTTTGAGGAATGGCGCCAAATTCAAATTTTTCACTTAACTTAATTTTTTTAAGTAGAAAAAAATGGGAGGCATTACTTTTTGACCGACCCTCGTAGATTCAGAAGGAAGTTGGATGCAGTAAGTACTGGGAGATGAAGAAGCTTGCACAGGATAGGGTAGCATGGAGAGCTGCATCAAACCAGTCTCAGGACTGAAGGCCACAGCAACAAAAAAAAATGGCTCTGAGCACTATGGGACTCAACTGCTGTGGTCATTAGTCCCCTAGAACTTAGAACTACTTAAACCTAACTAACCTAAGGACATCACACACATCCATGCCCGAGGCAGGATTCGAACCTGCGACCGTAGCAGTCGCACGGTTCCGGACTGCGCGCCTAGAACCGCGAGACCACCGCGGCCGGCGCCACAGCAACAACAACGATCTCAGTTCGAAAGAATCATGTGTCAGATCAGTTTATCCTCCCCTATTTCTTAGTTGTATGAAGGATACACACTGGTCCAGTTGATGTTTGCACAAAAACAAGCAGTCTAGCGGTCTATCACCAAACCTTTAGAACCAATGAGAATGAGAAAATAAAGGGATCGTAATTCGTAATTCGTGTAAACGATGGGCACTGCTTATTTGCTATGTAACGGCGGAGGGAATATAAGTATTTACATGACAGTGAAAGAGCAAAAAGTTACAACGATCGACAGACAGGATTCATTGTTCTGTACATCACGAAATACTTGGCGCTAAATCTTCTGCGTGGAGACTTGAAAAATTGGTGGTTCGAGCAGTAAAATATCAGAGAGAGCAACCATTCTTCCATTGTCAATTGTAACAGTTTTCAATGGAAATGAACGAGGAGTATGGAGTCTTCAAATGTTACTGCAGAGTACGTTATTTAAGACAACAGGCATGCGTGGAACGAGTTTTCGATTTAAAACTCTCAGCTGTTGAATTTATAAAGGACAAAGGAGTGCAGAAATGAGAATTATAAAATCTTTAACGGATTTCTGACTTCGAATTTTAAGTGGACTTGACTACACACTTCCCTCAGTGAGGCAGTGCACGGTAACTTCTTTCTGATTTGATGGGGATGCATTCGAAACAAAAATCTCGTTGTAGGAGGGACACATTCTGCAAAAGGCAGTCCAGTCCGTCCAGTTCACTATCGTTAAAGTAAGCGCGAGGTTTCATGAATTCATTGTGGCCCTACAGGAATTTCAAGGACAGTTTTACAAGGTTTTCTAGGACAATGTCAATCTTAAATCTGTTTTCGAACTATTTTCGACACCGTTTGCCTGTTTAGTTGAAAGCACCGCTGTGCATTTGTAGATGTAACTGACTGACCTACATTGTTATTCCAATTTTATCGACAAATCTTTTTAGGTTAAAACTGTCCAGGGCGTCTACATTGCTTTCGTCAAATTGATTTTCAAAATGCCCATTATGAGGAAACTGGAAATTTGTGGTGAGTTCCTATGGGACCAAACTACTGAGATCATCGGTCCCTAGGCTTACACATAACTTAAAACTAACTTACGCTAAGGACAACACAGACACCCATGCCAAACGGAGGACTCGAATCTCTGCCGGGGGAGCCGCGCGAACCGTGGCAAGGCGGCAAGACCAGGCGGCTGCCGCCCGCGGGCCCATAATGAGGTTACAAAAGTGCTATGGTATTCCCATCGACATATTTGTGTGAAATACTTTTACGGTTATGAAACCAAATAAGCCACAATTGTTGAAATTGTCTGCGTCTCTTCGTATGCCGACAGTATATACCAGAAAAAATCTATATTGTGATTTCAGCCCGCTAAAAATTATTATTAATAAGTACTGAAAACTTGTTTTGTTTATCATCTATCTCGTTGAGAAATATGGAATACAAAACCAAATCGCTTGCAGTGCGCCTGCACTGCCTTTTTAATGTGACGTGTTCGCTGTTTTTCCTTCTTCCCCCTCCTCGCGCTCAGGTAGCATGGTACGGCGGTGGGGGAAATTTGAAGCGTCGCTGGGTGCTTTGGCACTCTGGTCCGGGAATGGCCAGTGAGTGAAAATTTTGGCCGTCCCTGGAGTAGAAGATATTATTGCTCCAGGTCCGTGCAGAGAGCTGCAGAGACAGAGAGATGTCTTTGAGTCAGAGCAGAATACAGAGCCCTAGTTGAACTTAGAATTTTCAGCCCCTACTGCAGCCCATGACTACCTTCATGCAGCGTAACAATGGTAACCATGGGTCGTAGCTGCACCCACGGAGACGAGGCATACGCGAAGTTAAATAGTTGTGGATATCTAATTTTTACAGTCAGCTAATTGTGCTTAGGGGAGGGTATGTGATTTTTTTACATTAGTTTGAGCCCGAATCACAGTAAATGTGGACATATTAATATTTTTTACGACAGTGTTTCAGCTTTTTGCCATTCTCAAGTAATGTAACGAGCGTGGTGGTGCAGTGGTTAGCACGCCCGACTCGTATTCGGGTGAAAGACGTTTTAAACCTACGTCCGGCCATCCCGATTTAGGTTATCCTTAATCGCTTCAGGCAAATGCCGGGAAGGTTTCTTTAAAGAGGCATGGCAGACTTCGTCCCCCATCCTTCTCTAATCTGATGGGATCGATGACCTCGCTCTTTGGTCCCCTCCCTCGCATCAACCAACCAACCATCCTATCAAGTAACGTGCGAATACAACGTACAGCAAGTAAGACTGTTTACATGTAAATAATTGTATATTGTACTTTTACGTTGGAACTTACATCTGGTTCTATCTGACGTCCATAACGCCTTATTCTAAATCTTCAGTGTCTAATTCGTTGCTTAACTGATTACGCTTTGTATATACTAAGCATCTTAGCAAACAAACTGTAAAATAAATGTCAAACGGCAATTTACCGAAAATGAGCAGTCAAATGCGTGTCGAAACATTTCATACATTTATAGTTACTATATATCACTCAATCACTGCAATAGTGACAGTTTACTACAGATGTATTATATATGTCAAATTAAAATAAGGCGTAAGTACCAATTTAAAATTACCATATATAATTATTCACATTGACTACCACCACATACGTAAATAGTGTCACCCACGTTGTATTTTTAAATTACTTGAGAACGACAATACAGGTGAAACAGTTTCGTAAAAAAATCCACATGAAAAAGGATAAGTGAAGCCCCTTCGTACAGAAGGAACATGTCTATCAGAAGAACATTTCTCGAAGACGACATCGTTAGCTCGGTAGAAGGAACAGAATTCCTACTCTATGTAATTAGCTCAGGCAGTACTTAAATATACCGGAAGCCAGCAAAACAATCCCTCTAATTAGTGACAGCCGCTTTTCTCAAGTCAGATGGCAAACGACGATAACAAGACGAAAACTGTTGCTCTCCATAGCCGAAGCTGATTATTTAAGAAAGACAAGCCTTGTACTTATGTTTCAGTTTGTTCGTACCGACCGTCGAACAAATACTCATAACTGTCTCTGTTCAATTTCGGCAGTAATATGTGGGCGCTATCTACAAAAACAAAACTTAATTAAATTAAACGCTTTGATTTAAACTCTTCCAACAGAAGAAATTTGTGAGAGAGCTGTGTGTTTGGCTTTTAATACATTCTAGATGCTTAGAAAGTCGAACTAACAATTCTGAAATTTCTTGCAGGATTATTTAGATTTTTTACGCCACCGAATGCTAACATTTAACGAATACCACAAGCTGTCGATAGGAAACGTCGCTGCCACGCTACAGATCTGTACCAGTGACTGACATTTTAATTTAAAAATTTTTAATTCGTAAAGTAAGCTGCAATGTAGAAAATCTACATCCTGTCACCAATGGAAGAATGATGGTGTTGACCTTTCACGAAAATACGGTCTGTAATTGGTTTCTCAGATAATGCCACCATTAGCCACATTTCATAACTGTTTCGAAATTCTCACATTCACTGAAGTATTACGAACTGCAAGTGCTAAGACGAACAGGTTTGTCACAATAAATCACTGTTAAATAAAACCCGATGAAATAATCAGTATATCGAGAGACGACATTTGAAGGAAAGATCTACCTCAGGATCAACGATACTGTATTGATATCAAAGTGCAACAATTTCAAAAACATTAATTTTGATCTCTTGTTGATAAATTTCTCAAAATAGTGAATTAATAGATCCAACAGGAAATTTCGCTGTAGTAGGTACAACAGCAAATTTGACTTTTTGTATGTTGCCGATAGTTAATAACAAACTTTTATGTCCCTCGAATACATAATTTTTTCCTCAGACTAAATTATAATGTAGCAATGATTCATTCGGATCTGGATGAAGCTGTGCTCAAACATCGTTCCGGTCGCAGGCTCTCCGTTATTTCACTAACAAGTTTACATGAATCAACAACCGGGTCCTTCAGATAAGAACACTGATTCTTTTCGATGAACAAGCAATTTAACAAATCCAATGGACTTCTAATCAACGAATGGGATAAAATGTTATCTGATTCTTTAGATTTCTACACTACTCCTGTTTACAGAAGCAGCTTCATACCTATTGTGTAACGCGCATGTTTCCCGTAAAAGAAAAATTTTAAGAATTTTTTAATCTAAACCTTCGCCGATACTCGAGAAATCATTGAACGTTGCTTGAGAACTTTTAGGCGTATCGTATATTCATATGTCTTGCTATTTCATCTCTCCATTGAATAACTAAGAAATGCAAAACGGTACACATACATAAGGCTGAAATGCTATTTTTCCAAAATTACTTCACTTAGGGAAATCTTTCTGTGGTACCCCCTTTAAACCGTTGCACTAACGACATAATAACAAGTATCGAAATAAGTGACCACAAGATGGTAATGTAACCCACCATCTTTTCTGTACTTGATACAGGTTTCTACTTACCGCGGAGAGAGAGCTGCAAAACACGCTTTTTCCCGTTGTATTAGCATACCAGAACGCATTCGAAAAGAAATATAGCAATTTTAGTGCGATTTCCGGCTCACATTCGAAGTGAAATGCCATAAATTTATTGCAGTATTAATTGTGTACTATATCACTTTAGCACATGATATCCAGCCGCAGCTAATCGCATACTATATCTGTCCGACTGGAAGAAACGACAGTGAGAAAGAGATACGTCTGCAACTGGACTGGCTGGTTGTAGTGCTCCACGCATGCTCTAAACTATGAACTTCCAAGAGAACATCCTTCACCACGTAGAAGAGTAACCGAAGACGAGAACCTTAGACATTGCCCATGATACTGGCTCGTGTGGAGAACACTGTTCAGAGCTAATTTACTCCATGGGAGATTTGAAGCTGATCCGATCTTCAACCTTATATTACACACAAACGGTACATTTCCAGACTCTTAGTCCGCATTACGACCCCTAAAAGCTTTTAATAAAAATTCTGAAACAGCATATATTACAAAAAGTTGTGCTCCTGTAATGCTCCTTTGTGGTACTCAAGAGGAAACTTTTAGTTCTGAAAACTTTTCTCCATTAGTAATGATACACCGTGTCTGTATACTCAACTACAAAACTCACCACAGGCAAGACGATTAGACCTTATGGAACACCTAAACGATTCTAGATAGAATATGTGACAGTACTGCTTCCCTACTAGATACAGTGTGCCGTAGGTACAGGAGAAGCGGAGAGTTGCAAGTAGTTCGAAAACCGGGCAGGTGACTCCTGCTTCAAAAGCCGGCCAGTGTGGCCGAGCGCTTCTAGGCGCTTCAGTCTGGAACCGCATGACCGCAACGGTCGCTGGTTCGAATCGTGCCTCGGGCATGGATGTGTGTGGTGTCCTTAGGTTTGTTTGGTTTAAGTAGTTCTAAGTTCTAGGGGACTGATGACGTCAGCTGTTAAGTCCCATAGTGCTCAGAGCCATTTTTGAACCTGCTTCAAAAATGGATCTTCGCATAGACGCAGTTAGCTGTGAGTGTCTGTTGGTGACGTCAGTAAGCTGTAGAATTTGGTAGACATTTTATGCTTGCGTGTTATGATAATATCGAAGACCGAAAATATTCTCTGCAGTAATCAACAAAAATCTCGAAAACAACAATCCTGTGGCATCAGTCTTGCTCTCTACGTCCACAAGATTCAGATGGTAGTAGATACCGGCGCCCAGGATGATGTCGTGTTCCTTCGTTTCCAATTCAGAGTTAGATAGAGCAGCACACTGTGGCCTAATAAACAAAATACAGGCGTACAAGGCAGATAAAGGACGCAGAGGTCTGTTTTCAGCTGCTTATTCTCTGATGTAACTTCATCACTTGGTGCAGTACGAATGTTACGTTGCTCACAGCACTAACTCTTTGAAACTACGTGTTTCGTATTGTAAAGAGTAGATTATGCGTCTTAGATAATGGCTGAGAGGTCTAATGGCGTATCCGTTTGGTGGTGAGGCGAACAGGTCTTATTAGTGTCTTGCCTGTTGTGCTGCATGCGAGCGACGGCACGCTATTTTACTTTCACATAGTGCCTTCTCTTCGTGTCCACCTTGACCAATCCTCATGGAGTTTTCTATAGCCAAGCCACGATTACATTACTTTTCCTTCGGGTCATGAACGACCAAAAGCACATGAAGTTGAACGGTTTATATAGAACACTAAAAGTTCATTTCTCGATCATTGGTACCAATGTCTACATAAAGATGGAGAAACAGTTACGTTATTGTAACGGGGAAGTCGTTCGAAACCTACCATTTTCTCAGTGATGTCCATCAGATCAAAACTGATGATGTGTCTTTTTACTTGGTTACTGCTGGCGGCATGGCTGTCGTAATGATCGATAGTCAGCCTTTCACTTGTTCACGTTATGCCCAGGAAGGCCGTGTCCATTCAGACTTATTCAGACACAGACTGGAGACGTCGCAGTGCCTTCGGGGCCCTCTGTGTTACCGCCGACTTATGTGTCTGTGATGGGACTGCCTGCTGCAACTGCTATGAATCAGTTGACTCTGTCGTCGACTCCTCTCGACGAGGCAATGGACATTCTGCATGTCTCTCCTACACTGCCACTGGCGACTGTACCTACGTATGATGGCCGCAGCAGTTGCAAGCTATCTGTCTCGACATCATGGTTGTTTATCAGAGAACTGTACTGACCTCAACTTTTTTTTCGTCTGGCCACATGCCTGACGCAGTCATCCACCATCCGAAATAGAACAGCATGTTAGGAAGCAAAGATCACATAAGAAACGAAAGAGACAGCACTTTACCCCCTCTGATGACAGCCTTCATCGGATGTGTGGAATGATGAAGCACTCTCCTACGTCTCACTGACACTAGACGAACCGACGTCTGTCTCCACTACTGTCTCCAGGCAGCATTCGTCTATGGACAACGACCTTCCCCCACCTGCGTCTGATGGTACCCCCGCCCCTGTCTGTGTCTGGCGCTGTGTCTGACACACCTCTGAAAGTGACTCACTGGGTGAGACATCTAACTCCTTTGCAGACGACAGCGGCCCTGAGGATGGGTACAGGGTGATGGAACCCCCTCAGTGAAATCCATTCCCTTCCCATCACTGTGACATGCATTTCAATGGGGGCCTAGCCGGTAAATTCCCGCGATTCCTCCCCGTTTGCAGCATCTGCTCACTTGGTCATGGCTGCTTTTCAAACTTATCGCATACCCACAGTCAATGTCAAGCTGTATGCGGCGGCCACTGACGTTCACCACCTTCAGTAGAAGCATATTGCAGTTTTTTGCGCTCCACAAGGATTTATGGGAAACGTATCCCATGCTTCTCTGAGTGCTAGTCCGGTGGTGATCATGTGTCCTCGCTGATGCAGTTGCCTATCACCTAGATGTCAGAGATATGGCTCTCACGTTTGATGGCATTAGGAACATCAACGTCAGTGCACCACCTTGTTTGTGTGGCCACCCCGAACGTTCCACTTCCTTCTCTGAGATAGGAACGCCCCTCTTCTTTGGTCGACTGGATGCCTTGATCATACGAGGCTACTTCTACTCCACCCAGGATCCCAAAGATCAGCTCTCACATCACTTTCTGTGTGGCCATTGCCCAATACCTCAACTTTGTGGCCTCTTTGGAGCATGTTCATGGCTATCGTCTGGGGTTTACACATTTCACTAGTCAATCTTCCAGTGGCCTCGATGGTGTTTATTTTATTTACGTCGTCGAATGGACGCAAGCCCCTGAAGTGTGGTCCATTGTGTTCTCTGACCTTGATGTCTATATCTGTGGCCACAGTCTCTGACGCCAAAGGATGTGGCATGGCCGGGGACCACGGAAACAGAACACAGTTCATTTTACTTCACCGAAACGCCGGGAGCTCATCGAGACCTTACGGGCAGCCGTCGTCAATGCAGCGATGCATATCAGTTCGCCCTGCCATGGTGGGACATCTGTCCAAAGCCTACCGTCCACAAGGCTTTGACTGGTTGGGCCAGAGAGGTCGTGGCATGTCGGCAACGAACCTAGATTTTCCACTTCACCTTTCTCTGGAAATGTACTAAGATGCCAACGTATCCGGTGCTTGGAACACTTTCGCAAGAAACACACGACCATTTAGTTCGTACTCTATGTTTAAGAACACAATGGAATAAACATAAATGATCTTCATTGACTGTCACAGCAAATAACAAACTTTGTAACTAGTTCCTAACAGGACAAAAAGATTCACAACTAAATGAAAGACTTGGTAGAGGGAACAGCTCAATGAAAGTTTCTACAATCACTAGTATGAATATCAAATTCTTATGTCCCCTCTCTGCTTGACAGACACACATTGGAAAAGAGTAGCACATAAGTTACGATCTGTAGGAGTTCACAGTTTTTACGGTGTTGCCAAATGAGTCTGACAGAATATGAACAGGCCTGCGATCACGTTGTCAAGGTCCATTGGCAGCCACGACGGCGTGCGGTCGAAGCGGCGCTGGATCCGGGGCAGACTTCTTTTTTCTCAGGCTGCGTCATTGCTGATAAGATTTGTTCGAGTTAGGTCCTAAATACGCACGTGGCGGTAATACACTTCCTCCTGGTTGGCACCAGGTGACACTGGCGGGTGCACCAAAGGTCGTGGTAGGTGCGACCTTTCTTGTTGATGTAGACTCCCTCTATGCTTTGATACGGTGTACGCGAAGACCCTCTGCAGGTCGTGCTGCAAATGGAGGAGCCGGAACGTCGTGTAGTCGCAGGGACTGATCTGGAAACCAACCCGATGGTGATTTGTTGTACACCAGAGCATCAGGCGACTATGAATCGTACCAAGTAACAGGTCTTTGCCATCTCTTGACGTCACCTTGACGGAGCTGAGGTCAGTGCATGGGCACACAATGGGTAAATGAAAGTAGGCATTTAGATTTAAAAGTCCGAGGTCTGTGAATCAAGTCACGCCACCATACGTTTATTTTTATTGCCAAGTAATTCTGACAAGAAGTTTATTATGACTCGGCAGATTATCAGTATTTAATAATTCGTTTATTATTTTCTTAATCTTTATGCCCCAAAAATAACAAAAAATTAAACAAAGAGTAGCGGTTTCTCGACCTGGATTCTTGTTGTTACCTCCATTTTTCCACATTTATTTATTTCTTGAAACATTAAACCGTTGATTATAATATTTAAATATATCTACTCAGTTCATTTTATATATGTAAGCTTAATATATTCAAGACCCCCCCCCCCCATGAATCATGGACCTTGCCGTTGGTGGGGAGGCTTGCGTGTCTCAGCGATACAGATAGCCGTACCGTAGGTGCAACCACAACGGAGGAGTATCTGTTAAGAGGCCAGACAAACGTGTGGTTCCTGAAGAGGGGTAGCAGCCTTTGTAGTAGTTGCAGGGGCAACAGTCTGGATGATTGACTGATCTTCCCTTGTAACACAAACCAAAATGGCCTTGCTGTGCTGGTACTGCGAACAGCTGAAAGCAAGGGGAAAATAGAGCCGTAATTATTCCTGAGGGCATGCTGCTTTACTGCATGGTTAAATGATGATGGCGTCGTCTTGGGTAAAATATTCCGGAGGTAAAATAGTCCCCCATTCGGATCTCCGGGCGGGGACTACTCAAGAGGATGTCATTATCAGGAGAGAGAAAACTGGCGTTCTACGTATCGGAGCGTGGAATGTCAGATCCCTTAATCGGGCACGTATATTAGAAAACTTAAAAGGGGAAAGGGATAGGTTAAAGTTAGATATAGTGGGAATTAGTGAAGTTCAGTAAGTTCAGTGGCAGGAGGAACAAGACTTCTGGTCAGGTGACTAAAGGGTTATAAACACAAAATCTAATAGGGGTAATGCAGGAGTAAGTTTAATAATGAATAGGAAAATAGGAATGCGGGTAAGCTAATACAAACAGCCTAGTGAATGCATTACTTTAGCCAAGATAGATACGAAGCTCACGCCTACGACAGTAGTACAAGTTTATATGCCGACTAGCTCTTCAGATGACGAAGAAATTGAAGAAATGTATGACGAAATAAAAGAAATTATTCAGATAGTAAAGAGAGACGAAAATTTAATAGTCATGGGTGACTGGAATTCGTCAGTAGGAAAAGGCAGAGACGGAAACGTAGTAGGTGAATATGGATTGGGGCTAAGAAATGATAGAGGAAGCCACCTGGTAGAATTTTGCACAGCTTAATCATAGCTAACACTTGGTTCAAGAATCATGAAAGAAGCTTGTATACATGGAAGAAGCCTGGAGATACTGACAGGTTTCAGGTACATAATATAATGGTAAGACAAAGATTTAGAACCAGGTTTTAAATTGTAAGACATTTCCAGGGGCAGATGTGGACTCTGACCCCAATCTGTTGGTTATGAACTGTAGATGAAAACTGAAGAATCTACAAAACGATGGTAAATTAAGGAGATGAGAACTGGATAAACTGACTAAACCAAGCGTTGTACAGAGTTTCAGAGAGAGCATAAGGGAACAATTGGCAAGAATGGGGAAAGAAATCAGTAGAAGAAGAATGGGTAGCTTTGAGGGATGAAGTAGTGAAGGCAGCAGAGGATCAAGTAGGTAAAAAGACGAGGGCTGCTAGAAATCCTTGGGTAACAGAAGAAATATTGAATTTAATTAATGAAAGGAGAAAAAAATGCAGTAAATGAAGCAGGCAAAAAGGAATACAAACGTCTCAAAAATGAGATCGACATGAAGTGCAAAATGGTTAAGCAGGGATGGCTAGAGGACAAATGTAAGGATGTTACGGCTTATCTCACTAGGGGTAAGATAGATACTGCCTACAGGAAAATTAAAGAAATCTTTGGAGAAAAGAGAACCACTTGTATGAATATCAAGAGCTCCGGTGGAAACCCAGTTCCAAGCTAAGAAGGGAAAGCAGAAAGGTGGAAGGAGTATATAGAGGGTCTATACAAGGGCGATGTACTTGAGGACAATATTATGGAAATGGAAGAGGATGTAGATGAAGACGAAATGGGAGATATGATATTGCGTGAAGAGTCTGACAGAGCACTGAAAGAACTGAGTCAAAACAAGGCCACGGGAGTAGACAAAATTCCATTAGAACTACTGACAGCCTTGGGAGAGCCAGTCGTGACAAAACTCTCCCATCTGGTGAGCAAGATGTATGAGACAGGCGAAACACCCTCAGACTTCCAGAAGAATATAATAATACCAATCCCAAAGACAGCAGGTGTTGACAGATGTGAAAATTACCAAAGTATCTTTAATAAGTCACACCTGGAAAATACTAACACGAATTCTTTTTAGACGAATGGAAAAACTGGTAGAATCCGACCTCGGGGAAGATCAGTTTGGATTTCGTAGAAATATCGGAACACGTGAGGCAATATTGACCATACGATGTATCTTAGGAGCTAGATTACGGAAAGGGAAACCTACGCTTCTAGCATTTGTAGACTTAGAGAAAGCTTTTGACAATGGTGACTGGAATACTCTCTTTCAAATTCTGAGGGTGGCAGAGGTAAAATACAGGGGGCGAGAAGCTGTTTACAATTTGTACAGAAACCAGATCGCAGTTATAAGAGTCGAGGGACATGAAAGGGAAGCGGTGGTTTGGAAGGGAGTGGGACAGGGTTGTAGCATCTCCCTGATGTTATTCAATCTCTATATTGAGCATGCAGTGAAGGAATCAAAAGAAAAATTTGGAGTAGGTATTAAAATCCATGGAGAAGGAATGAAAACTTTGAGGTTCGCCGATGACATTGTAATTCTGTCAGAGACAGCAAAGGACTTGGAAGAGCAGCTGAACGGAATGGACAGTGTCTTGAAAGGAGGGTATAAGATGAACATCCACAAAAGCACAACGAGGATAATGGAATGTAGTCGAATTAAGTCGGGTGAGGCTGAGGGGATTAGATTAGGAAGTAAGACACTTAAAGTAGTAAAGGAGTTTTGCTATTTGGGCAGCAAAATAACTTATGATGGTCGAAGTAGAGAGGATATAAAATGTAGACTGGCAATGGCAAGGAAAGCATTTCTGAAGAAGAGAAATTTGTTAACATCGAGTATAGATTTAAGTTTCAGGAAGTCAATTCTGAAAGTATTTGTATGGAGTGTAGCCATGTATGGAAGTGAAACATGGACGATAAATAGTTTGGACAAGAAGAGGGTAGAAGCTTTCGAAATGTGGTGCTACAGAAGAATGCTGAAGATTACATGGGTACATCACATAACTAATGAGGAAGTACTGAATAGGATTGGGGAGAAGAGAAGTTTGTGGCACAACTAGACTAGAAGAAGGGATCGGCTGGTAGGACATGTTCTGAGGCATCAAGGGATCACCTATTTGGTATTGGAGCGCAGCGTGGAGGATAAAAATCGTGGAGGGAGGCCAAGAGATGAGTACACCAAACAGATACAGAAGGATGTAGGTTGCAGTAGGTACTCGGAGATAAAGAAGCTTGCACAGGATAGAGTAGCATGGAAAGCTGCATCAAACCAGTCTCAGGACTGAAGACCACAAAGACAATATATGCAATTTACTGATGATTACTATATTTGTAAGTGAAAAAGTCTAGATGACATTACAAAATATCGAGTGCACTATATGAGAAAATAAATGAAAGTGTTTTCTGTATATGATTAGTTAAAGAATCAGTTTTCCATTGATTCAATCACTGCAATCGATTTCACACCAAATGAGTACCTTAAATATATTGTCTAAATTGTTTGCACAAAATTCCATGCACTGCAATGATTTCCATCCAAATGGCCAATCAACTGAGTCTTCTCCCGTCAATTTCTTGTTTGAGGGGGGCAGAGAGAGGGCTGCAGAGTTTTCCAGAGGAAGAATGGTTACTTAATTCATCGATTTAACGAGTTATTCAATCAGATTCATATCTAAAGTGTGCTTCTATAGGCAAAGGGAGTCCCCAGAAGGGTGGGGGTGGAGGAGGAGGAGGAGGAAGAGAAGAACGAGTAGGGAGGTGACTGAGGGAATAATAGGTCATGAACCCCTTAATCAAAAGAACAATAGTTGAAGGACCTGTCAATCAAAAGAGAACAATAGATTTAACCATAAATGCATACTTGCCACTGAATGTAGGCAACACACAGTAACAAACTGCATTGAAAACAGCGTTGTTCACCTGCCAACCAAATCATATTGCTGTGCCTAAAACAACTCCTTTTCTGCTCTTAGAGATGCATGACGATGGCGCATAATAGTCCCAGCTCCGCTATTTTGTGTGCTAAATGTCAGTTGGATGGAAGGTGATAGTTTTTTGTGAGGATTATTCTAATGTACAATATAGAACAGTACATTAGTTGGACGGTATACACTAACACTGAACTCGAACGCACATCGTTGATGACCTAGCTGTTTAGCGCCCTGCGCCATAAATCATATCATCATCGAATGCACAGTCACTCACAACCATATATTGTAGAGATTCAGAGCATTTGCTCTATTTTCTGTATGTCTATATCAGTGTGAGTGTCATGAATGGCTGTCATAATTATCAACCAGTCCTCCACCTGGTTATTCCACCTTCAAACCCTATTCTGGACATACTGAAGTGTGGATGATCCTCTAGATACCGTTCCATATAAGACGCATGGTTGATCCACCAGCGGGAGGACTAGGTCGGATTTATTGGAGCCATCTACAACACACCCTTGGACAAAGACATAAAGAAATTGGGCAAGTGAATTTGATCTGTAAAATATTTTGTTGTGAGTGGCTGGATGCATTTGAGTACAGTACTATATCATCCAACTAGTGTGCTATTCTCTACGGTACATAAGAATGATACTCAAGAAGGACTGTCTCCGTCCTTCCAATAGACATCTAGCACACAAAATAGCGGGATTGAGGTGATTAGGGGCCATCTTCATGGATATTTAACAGTATAAAAGAATGTGTGACAGGCGCAGCAACATGCCTTGGTTTATTGTTATTAGAATTTAGACAATATTCTTGCGAAATGTCGGTAATGAAACTTGTATAGAAGATGTAATGCTCTTAGGATGAATTTAAATGTGCTTACATCACCTAAAGAATCATTTTGGAAAGAGTCTTTCGCTATCGGCGGGTCTGTAGCACTGTCGAAAATAACGAACAACGGCATGAAACCGAGACTTCACGATTGGTAATATGTAGCATAGTCTCTATACATATGATTGTAGAGCTGTCAGCGAAGTAAGGTTGCAACGTTCTACCTGTTTTTCTATAAATTACGTTGCTTGGTGTGCACACTCTTTAGATACGAGGAGGGGAAACCCTCATGTTCCAGGATGCTAAGCGCAGTCGATACACTGTCAACTAACGAATAACTTATTACTACGATAAAAAATGCCAGAAATCTAAAATTTTTAGATGTCCTGACGTGGTTGTGGGGACGTATCGGAGTTGTAAGATGTAAAAATAAATAGGTAAGCTCATCTGGTAAGCAATAAGAGCATATACTTTTGGGAAAAAATATCAGAACAGCTGCAGAAATCAACTCTGTACACACGTCAACTACTTGTTCCACATCATTACACGGTAGAGTGGAAGTCAAATGAATGTGTAGAACTGTGCAAGACTTTGAGATTCTTTCATCTACATAGCTACATGAGTCCGCAAACAACCTCTCTGATTTGCCATAGCAGTAAAGGGATTTATTTCGAGACTACGAGTCTACAATCTGCACCAACCGTTGAGTAACATCTAGCTACGAGGCGAATGTTACTATACTTTTCGCGATCTTCTTATCCAAAATGCATGCATGTAGATTATTGGAAAGAGGGCGATTCCTTGGATCATTTTGTAGGCTGGTGTATAGGACAAACAAATATCCTCGTTTAAAATCACAGAAGACATGGGTATGCTGACAATATGATCTAAACATTAGGAAAAATATCAAAAAAGTAAGAAAATCGAGAAATCCTGGTATAATTACGACAAATTGATGGTAACTACGTAAAATTGAGGAAATACTATGAAATACGTAAAATCACAAAAAATAGCAAAATTACGTAAACGGGATCAGAATACATAAAATTAGAGGAAAAGTAACCTGAAATGCGGGAAATTGAGGTGGGTGGGAGGAACCAGACGCTCAAGAGTGTCAAAAGCTAAAAAAATATGCTCTGTTTGTATTCACTTTTAACGTTCCCCTGTGAACTACGAGAGTGTTTTCGGAAAACATACTTCAACAAAGGCGATGTAAGTTATACATAGAGCCGTTATATTAAAGCAGGCAAAACATATGTATCCCTGTCCATAATTATGTTCTCACACATTCAGTCTAATAGAGATATTACTGAATCACAGTTGGTTCTCTCAAAAAATATTATTCCGGATGTTTTAAGCAGAAGAATCAATGTGAACTTCCTAGCAGATTAAAACTGTCTGCCGGACCGAGACTCTAACTCGGGACCTTTGACATTCGCGGGCAAGTGCTCTACCATCTGAGCTACCGAAGCACGACTCACGCCCCGTCCTCACAGCTTTGCTTCTGCCAGTATCTCGTCTCCTATCATCGTGCTTATCAGAAGTAAGCCATTCCCTGGAGTGTACTCTAAGAGAGTGAACCGATTCCACATATATCTTCTTTAATAGTGTCAGTGGGGTATACTTGTAAGATGTGGTGCTGGGACGACATTCCTGTTTCTACACACGAGGAAATGTACCTAACATCAGTCCAGGACTTCTTTGTGCAAGGGAATGATACGAGAGCTTCGGTGTTACTACTGTAAGCAGAAGTAAGACTGTTACATCTCTTTTGGCTGCTGATAGTGGCGCTTACTCTATCATAAGAAGTTGCTGCTTCTTCATGCGCATTTTAGTGCAGCTGGACGTGGGTGGTACCTCAGTATATCAGCAAATGAAAATATTTGCGTCGGTTTTTCGTGCAGTTCCTAATGACACGTAATTGCCTCCACCAAAACCGTTACTACTACTACTCGTAGTAGTAGTAGAGGTAGTGATGAAAGTGTAATTGAGGGTATGTATGTTACTGACTTAAAAAGATGTCTAAAATCCATTAATTTCTTAAGATACAGAACCGCAGTCTCCTGACTTCGCTCTATTTTGTTCATGAGCAGCTCAAGCGGCGGATATGCACTGACGATGCCTTCCTAGGACATCAGAATAGTGCAGAAGGAAGTAGTTTTATCATTTTAAAGTTTGTCACAGTAGTGATTGCGGTAGAAAACTTGAGTGTGGTTGTATGTGTGATGGTAAACAAATATACCCTGCATAAGAGTATTAAGAGCATAGCATTCTGAATGACTAATATACCTTTAACAATATAGCATTTTTAGGTGCACTACTATCTAACCATAGGAGTGTGTGTTTATGCTCTATGATCACTTCTCTCATGTCGGTACCTTCCTGGTACTGATTCCAGACAGTGGAATAACGCTTCAGAATTAATAATGTTTTATTTACATGTGATGTTCTGAACTCTATCCATGTGGAACTCCATCCTGTACAAGCCACACATTTCTTCTTAATAATCTGTTATATCACTGCAACACTTCCAGGTCTACTGTGCGCCAGTAACAGGTGCTACCCTGCTGTGCATAAGATTGGTGTGGGGCATTCCGCACTGTACAGCAGTTACGGACACAGCTCGTCCAGTTCCGTCACGAGATGTGGAATGTAGTGGGTGTAGGACCATCATACTTGTGAAGTTCTGCCGGTTAAACTGGCGACCATGTTGCAGGGAAGATTGGTTAAGGACAATGTGGGAGGGATCTGTCAGTCTCAGACTTTATTCTACGAATCCTAGAATACCCTCTGTCGCTCATCCACAAAGGGAAAGATCGTAAATTCTGCACTATGATCGATAAGTTGGAAATATGTAGGTAACCTAACCACATCGGTATACGTGCAAAGTAGCGGAGGGGTGATTTGGCGATCATACCGAAATTGGGTAGCATTCTGTTGTGTCACTGCCTGGCGTTCAAATAATGGAGCAACTGGTAAAATTGCTACAATTGGTCATGTTTTCAGCTTCAGTGAATATTACAGTACATCATCTGATAACAATGGTGTTTTCCCATCCACACTGTCCACAGGTATGCTGTTGATTACAACATAATGATCGGCTGACACCACCTGATTGATATGGTCGGAGCCTTGACAGAACAAAGGATACATGCTACTTATCACTGTGGAGCGTGGGAGTAAATGAAGGATCGTCAAATTCAGACAGTTGATTGGAAGTGGTCTTCAGTGCTGCAGACTCGTCCTATTTCCATATGCTGTGATGCACTCCACATGTATTTTATTCATGAATAAGATAAAAACACCTCTCTTTATTTCAACCACCTCTTGCGTGTTGTTTGAAAATTTGAAATTTGTGATAAGGTACTAATGGACCTCCCAGTTTCTACATGTTGGGATGTTTTCCGCATTTTTGTTACTGAAGAACAATGCTTCTGTGTTTCATTTCTACCAACCTGCGTGATGTGGAAGCTGGATAGTTTACACCATGCAGTTTTCTGCTTTCTGTGAGACCCAGTGGATCGAAACATGTTAATTTGGGTTTATCACCTTACACAGACTTCGAAGTAATGGTAGAAAAACAAAACTTATGAGAGTGTACAAAGCTGAAGTCGTACACTGCTTGGATGTGCTACAGCCAAAAAACAATATATTAAACTTCTTATGAAGGAACAATACAGGAACACTCTCCTGTGACTGATAGTGTGTTGAATATGGTCTTCCTCCAGTAAAGTCAACAAAACTTTACACTGATCCTTGCAAGTGACTTCGACCACTTGCCATCTCCCGCGATGGAGGAATACATCTATATGTAATGTGCTTGATGTCAATATTCAGACGGTATTTGTTTTTAGATATATCGGAAGAGGGAGACATGGTAGGATCCTTTAGGCGGTTCTGTTACACGGTGTGGTGTAACTGGTTGAAGTCTAGACGCAGAAAATTCGCTAAAATATACCGTTTTCGCTCATAAACATATACATATTATCGGTGTATATTCTCATAGAATCATGACTTTTTTTGTTATTATCGTCACGATTGTGTGTTTAAATATAGGTGTTACCACAAGTCGTGTGTAATGTCATACTTCATGACCTTTAATTATAGAATAAACACCACATTAATAATAGCTCATTGTGCAATCTAGAAATGACAACATTTTTTCCCAATATGTGAGTAGATTGCATGAAACAGGTTGTAATGATCAAATTGCTCACAAAACTAGCATGCAAGAATCTGATGTTATTGCAAATTATTGTCTGTTGTATGATAGAAAGTTTACACTCAGGTCAGTAGCGGAGAGTTATCGAGTAAAATTGTTAAATTTAAGTATGCAGATGCTATTTAGCTTTAATAACGTCGAAGAGAGAGAGAGATGCAGTTAAATCAAGTAGAATATTCTATTACAGGACAGGCTCTCACGATTTGTTTTATAAACGCCATTCTGGTATGACTTCACATTGGTGTAACGGGCTTTCCATAGTGTACAAAAGAGCCATTTTCTCTCGAATTATAGCTTGTTGTTGTCAAATGTAAATTGATTGTGATTTTTCCAACACGCGATCAAATAGTGTAAAAGGCTGTACCCTGCAATGTTATTTTGTGTGTCTGAAATATTTGTAATACACACATACATGACAGTTAATCTACAGACACTGAACTGGATGCAAGAAACGTTCGCAGATCGTGTAATTTTGATATTAAGCTGAAAGAAATTGCTTAACAAAGACGTTTCTTCTTTGGAGATTAAACTATCACTTTTTCTTTATTTGAAATAAGGAGAACATTCTGTAGTGATCGGTAGTTTTCACGGCAAAGTAGTGGAAATTCTTTTTCCCTGTTTTATGTGGGGTGGATATGTGTAGACCTCTGAAATCTGTGATCGGCGGCAGCGTTGTAGGAATTTTTTCCACTTTGTTGGATGTCGCAAAATAATGAGATGGGAATTCTGCAGTCACACGAGAAAACTATTCGTACGTTGCTCATAAAACTAAAACTAAATAAACTGCACCTATTTTGGGGAAAAGAAGACATTCTTTTTAATAGTTGTTCAATTGTAAGACATGCACTGAAGTTCAATACAATTGTTACAGTGCATCGTCTTTACATCCATGATGGTGGGCATTACCTTGCGAGCTCCACATGTAAGCCATTTGTATTTCCCAAACTCGGAAATTGTGAGTAGCGGTTGACAGTTTACATACGTCTCTTTCAGAGTAACTGCATGAGCAGTCTGGATCGAAATTGTTTCAAGTTTGTGTGTTCACCCTAGGCAGGTTTGTCCTCTCCAGAGAGGGTTGTGGGGTATTGTGGCTCTCCTAAGTTTTAAACTAACAAACAAGGTTCACTTGGGGCAGCCCTCATTTATCTCACGTTGTCAAGCTGGCTTTACATTACTTTATGCTGGTGAAGGACTGTGGCCTCAAGGCAGGGTGGGTGCCGCTCGTCCACTGGAGATGGAGAGTAGGCTGCAGACAAACTGTGTGACACTCGGTAGCAAATGACTGTTTGAAAAGACCTGTGTCCCCACCATAGCTTGAGGGAGGGAGGCTGGGACGAGGGAGGGCAGGATTGCCTATAATTTCATTAGTTCTCAGCTGTACTCGAGGAAAACGCACTTTTAACTGCCACCCATCTGCAATCTTTTGGGATGACGATTTTCCCCAGTACATGTGATGCATTACGACGTGCTCATTAGGAGGGCTAGTTTGTTTTCACAACAGTTCTGATGCGTAATTACAGCAGTAAAGAATTTTGCATCAGTTGCAATAGAATGTACTTGATTACTAGGGCTGCAGGATAATTGTTGAGAAATGCAGAGTAAGACGTCTGTAGTGAACTCTAACGTCAAACAATGTTAGATGCAGTCCTCAGATGCATGCTTACAGGTAATACACTTACTAAACTCCTCTCTACCCAACACCAGCCTCTCATTAGTTGAACACAATTTCCACCAAGAATAAACATAGCGCCTTCATCTCCAGCGTTTTGTCCCACAATCTTGTAGGTGAAGGGTAGAATTTGAGTGCATCTGCCACTAGTCTCAAGTGAAATTGCGAAATTTTTTGCCAGCAAGATAACACGAGCTGTATGACATTGTGAATTTTTGAGCTGTATAGCGATTTTAGGTACTCCTTGTGTAGTCCTCTGCATATAGTTGTCTAATTACACTGAATCTTTATGATTAATTACATAATTAGCATCAACCTTTACTTCAGTTTCCCAACCAAAATATATAAAGTACCCTAACCTAACACCTTCCTCTGCAGCATCTGGATAGTTTCTATGTGTTGGGAGGGGGGGGGGGGGAGGTGGAGTTGTACGTGAGCTTTCTGCCAAGAAGGATCAGTGTTTGAGTTCCAGAAAGGGCATCGCCATTTTGAATTACCCACCAATTCCAAGGTATGTGTGTGTGGGGGGGGGGGGGGGGGGAGGGGAGGGAGGCGTTTTGCAAAGCTTTGGGACAAAGTTCCCTCCATTTTTTAAATTATAGGCAAACTTCGAAATTCCCGTCAAAATTCGAAATTCCGCCAATGCTGAAGGTGGGTGAAGAGGAGGGTTCAGGGGCTTGAAAAGACAGAAATTGTTTCGAAACCAATTGAGAGATTTATAGCAAATAAATTGGCAAACGACGGAGCTGATAGCCAGTAGTTCACAAAATGGGTCTGACTGCTGTTGCAGAAACAAAGAAACAAGCATCCCAAAATCTCCAAGAATGGCGATCTTTAACAGAAACGCGAAATATTGAGCGGGGTTCTATGACGTGATAGCAATGGAAATTCTATCGACGACAGTGATACAAAGCTGAATTACTAAACACAAGAATTCGAATGAAGAACAGCTGCCAACATGAGTAACCTAGCAGTGGATATCCTCGGTGTAGTGAGGCAACTTAAATCACTTAATAAAACCTAGTGTTCTGGTACAAACTGTAAACCAATTACGTTTCGTTTAGGGTATGCTGATGCAAACAGCTGCATACATAACCATCATATACAACCTCTCGTTCGACGAAAGATCCCTACCCAAATACTGGAAAGTTGCACAAGTCACACCAATATTCAATAAAGGTTTCTTTCGCTGCACATTAATCGATTCAAATGGTTCAAATGGCTCTAAGAACTATGGGACTTAACTTCTGTGGTCATCATTCCCCTAGAGTTTAGAACTACTTAAACCTAACTAACCTATGGACGTCACACACATCCATGCCCGGCACATTAATCGACTATATTTTTATTTGTTGAGACACTTAAAGGAACAGGTTCATAGAACTTCACTCATTGATGTACTCGACATAACAGCTAGTGAGAATGCTGCTTCGATAGTGGTGGATGCAAGCATGTCTCTTAGGGTCCATCAAAATATGATCCAGCGAGTGGTGAAGTGTTTCCAATTGGAAATTGGTCGCCTCGAACAGCTTCTCTAAAATGAACGTTGCTCGTTCGTGTATGGGTCGGTTCTGTGAAGATAAACCTGGATGTCAAACGTGCAGAACATATCTATTGTGCATAACGTAATATGCAATCTAGTTTAGTCGTCCTCTTGTGTCATTTGTACCTCACTGGATACAAACGGCGTTACTGTATTCAGTATTATTTTCCGTTGGCTTTATTTGTCTCATGGACGAAACAAAGTAATTGTTTACCTTTGTAAGAAGATTCCACACTGTGTAAGTGTAAAGTGGATACAGTTTATGTTTTCACTAAAAGAAAATATTTAGCGTGGACGCGACTAGAACATCGGCGATACTGCATACCTGTTCCGAATGGCACTGCCTCGTTTCACTGAAGTAGCTTGACAACCACAGCACAATGTGCTATCTGTTGCTGGCCACGCTGTACGCAGTTACAGCTTTGCCAGAGCCTCGGTTTAAAATCTCATTTATATTACGCCTATTAGAGGGGCTATAGGCTTTTATCTTGACTAGGATAAGGAATCACATGGCAGCCTTTAAGTGTGGCATTTCTACTTCATCCAGTTGATGAACATTATGTGTATATATTACCTTGTTCGTATAGCCATAACCAAATTTGGCTTCGGGTGAAGTGTAACCCCAGGCCTAGGTTGAAAAGTTTTTAGTGAAGGACGATTCATAGGCAAAGGCCTAGGCCGTGATGAGGAGTATGCCATGATATGTGCTGTACATCTATACTCTGTTTATACAGATCCAGATTCTACTTTATGGAGGCTGAATCATACGTGGCGGGGTTTTAATGTGGATAGCATGCATAACACAACAAGCATGCCAAGGGCCGCACCCCAAATATATCCTCATTATGATTATGAGCTACTTAAGGGAAATATGAAGCATTTTATCAGCATAATCAGGGAAACGGTGTAAACAATATGGTATAATAATGTAGTATTAATGATGGCACACATAACACCGTTGCGTCCTTTGATGCAGATTATATCAGTTCAACTTTTGGTTATTATTTATTAATATGTAATACGAAAACAGAAACGAACTGTCTTCCGCATGGTGTTATCTGTGTAGTGCACTTAAATTCTTGGTTTTATTTGGGGAATCGCTGAAAAATTTTATGATGTTTTGACAAGTTTTGAGTGAATAGGATTGTCTGCTTTTAAACGTCGTGCTTCTTGCGTCTGATTGGCACTACCACTTCCTATCTCCTAATAAGAAACTGTATCGAAATTGTTTTAAAAATGTGTATAAAATGGTAGTTGTAGACTATTGTTTTCATTGTACGTATCATAAAAGCATAGAAAACATACATCATAATCCTAAGTTATCGTGTGGGAGGCTGCTCTCCTCTGGTGGTACTCCGTTATACGATACAGTACTTTCGTAGCGTTTACCGCAACTATTTTTTTATTACTTTAGTATGACGCTCCACTGGTACGTCTGTTCCAGCGTGGTATGTGCACCTCTGACATGTTTTATTATTGTCTCGATGTTCTGTTTTCCATAACTGCTTATATCTAAGTTACATCAGCGACACACCCGAATAAGAAAACCATGCCTCGAGTCTAATAAAGAAAGGGAAAGCGAAATCAGAGTGGTGTGTGAAAGTGAGTAATATGGAAAAGGCTTTTGAAAGATGTATCCTTATCAAAAAAATTGTTAATTTACTTAAATTATTTCATGAATCAAAATGTTTAGAGGCATAAACGTCATCTTGATGTTAATTTGGAAATACAGAAACATTTAACAAAACAGCACGTAGATATTAATGTCATTTTGCACAATTATTACGAGTTATACCTCGAAATATGTTGCTTCATTAATCATTTAAGTAAGTCAACAAATTAGGTGAATGGTTGCGGTCTCTGAAAAGCGTTTCCATATTTTCGAAACAGCCACGGCCGATTAAAAATCGATGTGGCTAAAAATGTACAGCATTCGGAACAGCATAATTATGCCGTCTAACTAAATACATAGTCGGAAAACCCATTAAACTGTACCTGAGGTTTCATTTTGAGTAGTGCTTTCGATTCGGTTATCTATTCACCGCTATATCGCCGGTTACCACATACATCAGAACTGTAGAACGCTGAGAGCACCGGTTCTTCACGGGATACCAGTGCGAGCTCCGAACAACAAACGAACACTTATGAATATTTTCGAAACAGCCACGGCCGATTACGAGTCGATATGGCTAAAAATGTACAGCATTCGGAACAGCATAATTATGACGTCTACCTAAATACATAGTCGGAAAACCCATTAAACTGGACCTGAGGTTTCATGTTGTCCATAGCATAAGTTAGTTTAAGTGAGACTAAGTAGTGTGCATTGCAAATTTTTTCCGTCTGCTAACTACGCATCTAAGGAAACTACACGTTGATACATCACAGCTTTAAATACAATAAAATTGAATGGGGTGTGCTTAGAGAATGTAGTTCTTGAGTGAATACATGGATTTATGTAACTCGTGGAATTTTTCATTGAATAAAAGTCTATGTTGGAGGGTAATGAAGTCGTTAAGTCCCAGCTGTATCAAAATGAAATAAATTGAACGAAGTTCATACACAGGTTCAGATGCTTCATTGATAAACCAAATCCAAACATGACCCGTATTACACCTTCATCGGATATTTTGAAAGGAAGAGCATTGAGATAAGTCATTTGAAGCTTTGGATGATTAAATTACAAGTGGATACTCATCTGAACGTGATTTAAATGGACATTTGTGCTGGACTGGGACTCGAACTCGGATTTCCGCCTACCGCGGGCGGTCATCTTACAACTGGCTATCCGTGCACGACTCACGTCCAAACACAAACTTCCATATGAAGTCAACAGTGAGTTTACGACCTATAGTCTTGTCTTCATTATGTATATTCCCGTACAGGTCAGACGTTGTACTTGAAAGTCACTTGCCCTCTATCGGAGATAAATAACATATTGCAGTGCCTGTGTTATTATGATTACGATGCAGAGTTTGGATATGGCTGTAAGTCGCGCACGGATAGCCAAATGGTGCTGGCACGGCAGCGCAGCGTGTTCGGTTCTGAGAGCTGGCTACTCTCTGTGACAAAAAAACTGAGGAAGGTATCTGCAACGAACTTCAACATCATCAAGTGACGTCCTCTACGACCAAATACAATGAACAATCACGAACAAAAACAAAAAAAATTAAAAATGGCAAAGCGTAAGACGTAATAAACGGGAAATCCTGGTACCGGTCCCAGTCCGGCACAAATTTTCATTGCCGTCATCCCATTGCACAGTTGACGGTTGTTCTTCGCAATTGCGAATTCAGTTAATTTGCTTCATAACAGCTGCAGTCGCGGCAGTGCCTGTTTTTTGGACATGCATGCGTGTCCAAAGGAACTTATCATCATAATCAGAATAACGCAGGCACTGTAATATCTTAAAGAACTTTGAGGTGAAAACTGACTGTCGTAGCGCGCACAAAGTAGCTGTACCAAAGGTGATGGCGCCAAACCATATGCCTTTTATATTTTGCTTCTCATACAAAAGCCAGAAACCTAATGGAGATATGACTAAAAAGGACTGAAGATGTGTCAAATGTAACCACGACTGTAGTATTCTGATGAGGTAATTTTATAGTACTACTCATTCTCCCTGACTCTGTAACTAATGATCACGATACTAACCGGCCATCCAGAAAGAGTATCACCGCTGAAGACCTCGAACACATGACGAATGCGACGGCAATGAGGGACTGTTATTCGAAAACAATCAATGTCATGTATACGAGCGTATATATGAGTACGGAAACATATTTAGTTCTCTGGTGTTGGGGAAGGGTGGACTTGATCCACGGCCCACGGCTGGCGAGGCGGCGACTCGGCGAGCCGGACACACGCCATCGGCCGCCAAGTCTCGCGGCTGCCATCGATCGCGTTGTTTTCCTCATACATCACACGCAAATACCGGGATTCCTGTCCCTTATCTGCCTTCGCCGTGGGCGCAGCTTAGCACGTCTGGCGTTTCCTCACGCAAAAACGTGACGAGCCAGCCGAGTTGGGGCGCACCTGCTCTGCCTTCCGACGCGCTTCTCGCAGCAGGGGAGGCGCCCCCGCAGGCGACACTCGCTTCCAGGGCGTCGTCTCCCGATCGTAACCAAACATCCATACATACGTAAGTTCACATCACTGTGAGGACCCAGTAAAATCAAATAACAGTTGGACACTTCTCGCATCGTCTTCGTTAATTTCTCACTCCTTTTCGCGTGGCATATACTGTTTGTTCAAATGTCTCGAGATCACATGTAAGACAGGTAACCAATAAAATGGAAAATCACGTAGCACTCTGCTGTTTTGACATAAATGCGTAGATAGACTAGATTAGAGCTATACGGTGTCCCTCCAAAGATTAATGAAGACCTCATTCTCTGGTGCCCATGAAGATACTTTCAGTATTTTGTTTTAATGTGCACTTAGAGGCAACCCTATCAGTGATGATTAAGACGTCGCTTTTTCCTCATCGACAACAGACATCCTTGGATCGATCACCACGTCAGAGTAATTTAGCAGTTGCTCTGTCGACAGGGCAAGTAAATGTACAATCTGGAGAATATTGTGTTTATAATGTAACCAATAGCCGTGTCCTCCATACTCTGGGCGTCACATAAACTGTCTGATAAGCATAATTTGTTTGGGATGATTCCATGCTTGCTTAAAAAATTGAAATATCTTCACAAATGTTAGAGAAGGGTCACTTTCCATATATATACCGGGTGATCACGAAGTCAGTGTAAATTTGAAAACTGAATAAATCACGGAATAATGTAGATAGAGAGGTACAAATTGGCAGACATGCTTATAATGACATGGGGTTTTATTAGAACCGAAAATACAGAAGTTCAAAAAATTTCCAACAGATAGCGCTTCATCTGATCAGAAAAGCAATAATTAGCATAACAAAGTAAGACAAAGCAAAGATGATGTCCTTTACAGGAAATGCTCAATATGTCAACCATCATTCCTCAACAATAGCTGTAGTCGAGGAATAATGTTGTGAACAGCATTGTAAAGTATGTCCGGAGTTATGGTGAGGCATTGGCTTCGGATATTGTGTTTCAGCATCCCTAGAGATATAGGTCGATCACGATACACTTGCTACTTCAGGTAACCCCAAAGCCAATAATCGCACAGACTGAGGTCTGGGGACCTGGGAGGCCAAGCATGACGAAAGTGGCGGCTGAGCACACGATCATCACCAAATGACGAGCACAAGAGATTTTTCGCGCGTCTGTCAATGTGGGGGTGGAGCGCAATCCTGAATAAACATCGTACGTTCCAGCAGGTGTTTATCACCCAGGCTGGGGATGATGCGATTCCGTAAGATATCGGCGTACCTCTCACCCGTCACGGTAGCAGTTACAAAACGAGAAACACTCATTTCCTCGAAGGAAAAAGGCCCGATAACGGTAGATGTGATAAATCCAACCCATACCGTGACTTTCTCGTCGTGCAATGGAGTTCCCATGACAATTCTAGGGTTTTCGGTAGCCCAAATTCAGCAGTTGTGGGCGTTGACAGACCCTAGGAGATGAAATGATCTTCGTCGGTCCACAACACGTTACTCAACCAATCGTCATCTTCCGCCATCTTTTGAAACGCCCACACCGCAAATGCCCTCCGCTTCACTAAATCGCCAGGTAACAGTTCATGATACCAATACACGATTGTCATGCGCATTCACTGACGTTTTGCTGTCCACCGCCATCTGTCGGTCATTTTGTGAACTTTTTTTTGTTCTAATAAAACTCCATGTCATTCCAAGTATGTCTGTCTAATTAACCTCTTTATCTAAATTATTTCGTGGTTTATTAAGTTTACAAATTTGTACTGACTTTTTGATCACCCGATATGTGTACGTCCAATTGCGGTGGAGACAGGTGCTCTCCACGGTTATGATCAGCAGGGTATGAAGCTGTATAACTAAACCGCTATGTACTGGCAATCGCCGGGACAAGTGGCGGACGGAAATGACGCACGATGTCAGTGCATTTGACCACCGACACATCATCGGTGAACAACGCACTGTACGCTCAACTTCCATTGTTTGCGATTTCCTTATGTCACTGGTTCAAGTTTGCGTACTGAGTCCGTACTTTCGGAGAAAATCAACTCCTCGAGACTCAGATGCGTTGAACAAAAAAAGGGAATGGCTAAAATGAATGAGGGTTTCTACGCTTACGTAATGTAGAACACCATTGTTCGTGCCATTACTTCTTTCACCCTATGACATGGATTCTGATGGATCACTCTGAATTATCAAATTTATAATCACTCACCAAATGGAATGTCATACGAAACCATGTCAAAATTTATCACTTAAGACCTGATGAAACTGCATTTTCGGATCACAACAGGAAACATTAAGTGTGTTCATTAACATAATCAACAACAAAGAATTCTTGGAAGGATGTAAGATACTTCGTTTGGGAATTTTAAACACTTTTAGATAACTTGTCAACAATTTTATTATTCCAATATGCCTTGCGCTTTTCGAGTTAATGTCATTATTAAGGCTAAAAAAAGTACAAAGACGAATTGTTATAAATATAAAACACGTTACATTTCCACCAGTTAAGTGCAGCCACAACATAGAAAGTACATATATGGTTTAAAGCCTAGCAAATGCTTGATGTCATTACTATGAGAATAAACCTCGAGGTGGTGCCAAGGTTGTGGTGTAATGAGGTAATCGTTTGTTAACAAGAATAAGTGTTTAACCAATTAAATAGTATAAGTAATCACATCAGAAAAAAATAATGAAGCTTGCAACATGTTTTAAAAGAAGTATTTTTTGAAATACATGTCGTGGAATACAGTAATTATACTGAAGAACAGGTGACGCTTATGTATTTCATGTCTGCTATTAAGACTTCTTTTTTGGGGGGCTGGGGGTTGATTAATTCTAAACTAAACTTACAGCAGACCATGTTCTGAAGAACAGAGGACGACCCCTGTTTGTCTAACGAGCAGATCTCGGGTGCTATCTGTGGCTGACGAAGTCCCGGAGCCAGATGAACTCGATCGCCCTGTTCCAGAGGAAGCCACTCTGTCCGCTGGGTCTGAGCATTCTGAGAAGGTGCGTTTTACTGGTCGGTGGGTGCTCCAACATTAAGCGCGTAATGGGATGGGGACCCTTAGAGCTATGGCTGCCAAGGAGGGAAAGGAATCCAGTGTGCCCTCTGCGTGCGTACCGGGAGGAGTCATTCCAGACGTGGAAAGGCTGCCTCAGGTTGCTATGAAGAACACAGGGTGCTGCCAACAGCAGGTGATGGCTCACGTCGGAACTAACGATGTGTGTCGCTTTGAATCGGAAGAGATTCTCTCTGGTTTCGGGAAGCTAGTTGAATTAGTAAAGACTTCGAGACGTGCTTGAGAGGTGAAAACGGAGCTCGAGTTCTGCAACATCTTCGACAGAACAGACAGTGGTGTTTCGTTACAGAGCCGTGTGGAGCGTCTGTATCAGAGGCTCAGACGGTTCTGCAACAGTGTAGGCTAAAGAGCACTCGATATGTGCCGTAGGGTGCTGGGTTTCAGTGTTCCGCTTGATAAATCAGAGGTCCATTACACATACCAAGCGGCTACGCAGGTATTGCGGGCTGTGTGGGTTCTTTTTTTTTTTGGGTTAGCGAATCTCGGGAAACTATAGAACGGACGTCAGTCTAAATGGGTGCTGAACAAACATAGGAAAGAAACAATCGGTATTGTAGTTGTCAACTGTCGTAGCTATGTTGGTAAAGAATCAGACCTCCAAGCGCTAATAGAGAGCACTGGAAGTCTAATGGTTATAGTTACTGAAAACTGGCTAATGCCGGAAATAAGTTCATCTGAAATTGTAATAAAGAAACTAAACACGTTCAGAAAGGATAGATGAAATACAGTTGGTGGTGGAATGATTATTGCTGTTACAAGCAGTTTACCTCGCAGTGAAATCTAAGTAGACAGTTCCTGTGAGTAAGTATGGGTGGAGGTTATACTTGACAACCGGAATGAATTAATAATTGGTTCCTTTTACCGATCCGTTGGCTGAGCAGTTCTCTAGGAGAACTTGAGTCTCATTTTAAGTAGGTCACTAGTCGTACACTTACAGTTGGTGGTGACTTAAATCCACCCTCGAAATGTTGGCCAAAATAAATTTTTAAAGTGGGAACTAGGCATTAAATAACGTCCGAAATCGTCCTGAGTCCGTTCTCAGAAAATTATGCTGAGCAGTTAGTTCAGGAGCCCACTCTAAATGCAAATATTTGGAAAACATACTTGATCACGTATCAACAAATAACGCTAAGCAAATAGGGAGCATCACGACCGACACAGGAATTAGTGACGTCAAGGTTGTCGTAGTGAGACTGGATACCATAACGTCCAAATCCACCAAAAATAAACGAAGAATACATCTTTTTAAAACAGCAGGTAAAATTTGCTTAAGGCCTTCCTCAGACACAGTCTCCACTTCTTTCAATCTGAATGCGTAAGCGCAGACCAAATATGGTTTAAGTTCAACTGATATCCCATGGTACACTAAACACGGCTGAACACTGTTGCAGATACAGTGTAAAAAATGCCAGATTGAAAAGAACCCAAAACCCAAAGGAATGCCGACGTTTTACAGAAGCTCAAAAGGTGGCGCGAACTTCAGTGTGAGATGCTTTTAATACTTTCCTCAACGAAGCTCTGTCTCGAAATCCATCAGAAAAACCAAAGAGATTTTGGCCGTATGTAATGTACAACTGCAGAAAGACACAATCAATACCTTCACTGCACAATAACAATGCTGGTGTCACTGATGACATTGCCACTAAAGCAGACTTACTAAATACGGTTTTCTGAAATGTCTTCACCAAAGAAGACGAAGTAAATATTCCAGAATTAGAACTGAGAACAACCGTCAGTGTGAGTAACTTATAAGTAGATATCCTCAGTGTAGTAAATCAGCTTAAATCTCTGATCAAAGGCAAGGCCCTCGGTCGTGATAGTATACCAGTCAAGTGTCTCTTAGAGTATGCTTATCCACTAGCTCCATATTTAGCAGTCATATACAACCTGTCGCTCGTTGACAGAGCCGTTCGTGAGGACTGAAAAGTTCCACAAGTCACACAAATACCGAAGGAAGCAAATAGGAGTAATCCGCTAAATTACAGACATCTATCGCTAACGTCGATTTGCAGTAGGATCGCCGGCCGGAATGGCCGAGCGGTTCTAGGCGCTACAGTCTGGAGCCGCGCGATCACTACGGTTGCAGGTTCGAATCCTGCCTCGGGCATGGATGTGTGTGTTGTCCTTAGGTTAGTTAGGTTTGAATAGTTCTAAGTTCTAAGGGACTGATGACCTCAGCAGTTAAGTCCCATAGTGCTCAGAGCCATTTTTTTGCAGTAGGATCTTGGAACATATACCATGTTCGAACACTATGAGTTATCTCGAAGAAAACGATTTATTGACAAACAGCCGTCACTGGTTGAGAAAATATCGCTCTTTTGAAACACAAGTAGCTCTTTATTCTCATGATGTATGGAGTGCTGCTGACAGGGGACTTAAAATTGATCCATATTTAAAATTCCAAGAAATCTTTTGTCACTGCACCGCAGAAACGACTTTTTATCAAATGACATGCCTATAGAATATCGTCTCAGTTTTGCGACTGGAAAGGTGATTTTCTGTCATACAACTCACAGGTCGAAGCAACTGACGGAAAATCATCGAGTAAAACAGAAATAGTACCTGGCGTTCCCCAATGACAAAAATAATTTAGAAGACAATCAGAGTATCACGCCAAGACTGTCTGCAGATGGTGCTGTCATTTACCGACTTCTAAAGTCATTAGATGATCAAAATGAATTGCAAAACGAATTAGACAAGATATCTGCATGGTACAAAAACTGGCAATTAACTCCAAATCATGAAATGTGAGAGGCGTTTTTCGTCGCAGCAGGATCTTCTCGTGAAATTTCAGTCACGATCTTTCCTCTAACGGTGAGAAATTTTTTTTTATGGCATGCACCTACATAGGGAGGAATGATCATTATATTAAAATAAGGGGAATGAGAGCTCGCACAGAGAAATTTAAGTGTTCGTTGTTCCCACGCGCTCTTCTAGAGTGACATGGTAGAGAAATAACTGGAAGGTGATTCGATGAAGCCTCTACAAGGCGCTTAAAATTGACTTTCAGAGTAATCATTTAGATGTAGATACTCACGAGCTGACGGTTCCAGCAAGACTTGTACAGAAAACCAAGCCATACCTCTTTCAGTTTCACAGACGGAATGACCCGTCATTAAAACATGCAATTAAGAAATAATAAAATACAGCAGTTTGTTACTGAGCTCCAATCTTCGAACTACACAATAGTTTGTTCCACTTAGCGCTAGTCTAAAGAAACAGAAATTGAACATGTAACATTATTGCTGTGCGCAAATGTCACTGTAAGACCCCTTCAAAGAGTGCAAGTAAATGAAACAAGAAACATTGTTTCAATCGAGGAGTGACCATTGCCTAAATCAATCGCCTTACAGTAGTATGGACACTGTTTTCAATAAATTGAGAGTAGTTACTAGAAAATGGTTCAAATGGCTCTAAGCAATATGGGTCTCAACATCTGAGGTCATCAGTCCCCTACACTTAGAACTACTTAAACCTAACTAACCTAAGGACATCACACACATCCAATAGACCGTAACAATAGCGCGGTTCCAGACTGAAGCGCCTAGAACCCCTCGGCCCCACCGACAGGCAGTATTTACTAGATAAATTCTCAACTGCAAAAGAGCCATGAAATTAGTAGTGTGCTAATTAATTTCCCTCACAGATTTCACAGGTCTTTGTGAGTCAACAGTACAACAAGTTTAACTAGAATGACTGCATCTGTAATTGTCAATTTTCGCACAAGTATGGACTGCCAAAAGTCTATTGTAGCTGTAAAACGTCTTGGTATCCCAGGACAGTTCTGCCAAATAATTACAGTAAAACCAGGTTTGATGAAATCCATAAACTGCTGGTATAAAAAAGTCATTTATAAGAAACAGAATACAAGATTTTCGAAAATTAATAAAACACTAAAGTTCGGATGAACCGTGTAGGAAAACCAATATAAATCCTACACTGCTTAAGTTCTCAACGTCATTAAAATTGATCTTTGACACGACGTTTCCAAATGCATCTACATCAGTAGCAATGTCTCTCGAATAGAAACGGTTAACATAGTTACTAGCAGGTCCTGTCATACCCTTATGTAGCGGTAACTCAGTTTTAATAAAATGAGTCATAGCGAGGTATAATTCTTAAATTTCTATCACAGATAAAGAGTGGCCGAGCGGTCTGGGAGCTTCAGTCTGGAATCGCGCGACCACTACGGTCGCAGGTTCGAATCCTGCGTCGGGCATGGATGTGTGTGATGTCCTTAGGTTAGTTAGGTTTAAGTAGTTTCAAGTTCTAGGGGACTGATGTCCTCAGAAGTCAAGTCCCATTGCGCTTAGAGCCATTTTAGAAACAGATAAAGAACTGGTTATGGGAGAGTGCTCAGTGCTGTGAAAAATAATTTAATGCAAAGTAACATAGAATGCATAGACTGAAAACAAAGCAGACTGTTTACTATTAAACATGAGAATCTAAGAGACAGCAAGAAATATGAGAAAATTTTTAAGAGAGAGGAGTAAATTTATAAGTGATCCACAACACCTAGAAAATTTTCTGAAGGATCATTTCTCAAGCACTAGAGAGAAATTATAACAAATATACCTAAAAATAAATGTAACACCTATAAATAATTATGTCATAAGTAAAATGATGCTATTACCAACCACAGAGCCTCAGTACAGTAAAATTTAGCAAAACATAACAAAAAAATCTGTACGCTTGCGTGAAGTATCGACATGTGTTTTGGATCGATGCATACGAAGTATACAGGTAAGCTTATCAAAAATGATGAAAGAATCATTTGCACCAGTAAAATATCTGGAGTATTTAATACATGTAATGTATTAAATACAGAATACATATGCAGAATACGTAGGAAACTACTGTCACCATTTTAACAAATAATTAAATCAATAAAGATAGACAGATTGATGAATTACTTAGATAAATGTAACCCTCCACTTCAATCACAGCCTGGGAGCCGAAGTGGCACATGTACACGACCAACGACACAATAATTCACGAAAGTGGTAATTGATATACTGACAATCGTGAGTGTGTCACAGGCATGTTCTTAGACGTTTCTAAGACTTTTGAACTCGGTACTGTTCTGTTCTATTGGACAGGCTAGTATGGTTAGGATGATTAGGCATCGCTAAATGTTGGTACCGATCATACGTAACACATGGAGCAGTGTGCGGTAATGACATAAACCTAAAATAAGGCTTCACTTCTAGTGATGCACATACCACAAAATAGGTTTTCCTCAGGGTTTCACGTTACGACCAGTAGTCTACCTGATACTGATACACATGATGACTTTCGAAATAGTAATACTCACAGGAAATATTCTCTTTCCAGATGACGGCAATATTATAGTCACTGAGGAAACAGGAGGACTCCCAGCAGAGAAAGCAAATTAACCACCAAAGGACGTTTCCTATTGATCACTACACAATATAGTGACAAAGAACATAAGGGAAGCAAATGGCATGAATTTCAGTTTTAAGAGAGAAAATGACATCACTAAATTAAATGTAAGTGGTACCTCTATAAAATGTATAACAAACTAAAAAAAATATGGTAATGAATATTTATTCTCATCTGAAGATAGGTGCAAATCAATTACATCAAGCTGGACATGATGATTACTGTATACATAGCTGTATTCATGACCATGGAACAAGATGTAACCTTATCTTACGAGGGCCGTTCAATAATTAATGCCCCACATTTTTTTACTCAGAACATATTTATTGATAAGAGTCAGACTTTGGTGACAATATACATCAACATGTCTTGTCCATGTCCTATTCTTCTGCGTAGTCTCCACGCTTTCTATGGCCGTACGGAACGTTGTGGAAGAGCATGTATTCCCTGCTGGTAACAGCTCTTCTCCCTTAGGCGCAGGCATGTTTTCACTGCATGACTGATTCTCACGTCATCTTCAAAGTATGTTCCATCTGGAGAATGTTTAAGCGGTCCAAAGAGATGTAAGTCTGAGGGTACCAGTTCTGGTCTGTAAGGTGGGTGAGGCAGTGGTGTTCAGCCCAATCTGGTGATGTGTTCTCGGGTTCTGAGAATTAGATATGGACGTGCATTATCGTGTTGGAGCAAGATTTCTGGTGGATTCTTATCCGATCGGACACATCGAAAACGGTTCTTGAGTTCATTCAGTGTCTTTACATATGCCTCTGAACTGATTGTTGACCTTCTTGTCATCAAATCACGAGAATGCTGCCATCACAAACCCAGAAGACTGTCACCGTGATTTTTCCGGCAGTGGGGTTTATCTTGAATTTCTTCTTTTGTGGTGAATGGGGATGGTGCCATTCCTTGGACAGCCTTTATGTTTCTAGCTCAAAGTGCTGCACCCAGCTTTCATCTCCCGTAACGATCCGAGACAGAAAGGCGTCTCCATTGGTATCAAAACGCTCCAACAATTCAGGTGAAATGGCCTTTCTTTGAGTGTTGTGGTTCGCTATGATCATTCGTGGAACCCCTTGTGAGTACGTCTTTAAATCTCCGAGAGTCTAGATCATTGTAGACGCATTTCCAATGCTGACCGACAGCTGTAGAGCCAATTGTCGAGTTGTGATGCTCCGGTCGGCATGAATAATGCCATCCACACGATTCAGCATGTCTGGAACAGTACGTGTGACAGGACGTCCGGAGCCTGGCTGGTCATGGAGCTCAGATTCTTCATTTCCTCAGGCTGTAAATTTCTTCACCCATCGCTCAACTGTACTCTTATCAACTGCAACATCACCATAACGTGCACACAAACGTTTATGGATGTTCACCAAGGTTTCTTTTTCTGTACACAAGAATTCAATAACAGCACGCTGCTTGTAACGTGAGTTGTATGTAGACGCCATTTTGACACTGTACAACGGCTCTGCCATCTGCCAGAACGGTTCGAAACTTCATCGGCGCACAGAGCAAACATCAAATGTGAAGCATCAACGAGGACGTTTGTCTATGTATATTAACGGCTCATTTAAAAAATGTGGGGAATTACTTATTGAACGACCCTCGTACATTTAAGAAGACAGTATAATGTAAAACTCAAAACAGCATTTGCTTCAAAGGAAAAAACCTGTCCACTAAATTAGCAAAAAAGATTAAAAAGTTAACAAAAGATACATATTTAACAAGCAATAAAATGTACAGCAGTTAAGCTATAAACTTTTTATAGTGAAGCAATGATTAGATAAAACAGATTGGAGATCTATCATCTCACATAAGCTTTCAAAATGTGTATTTTTTTCTTTTTTTCATGTCTGAATCATCATGAAGTTGCAGTATACAAAAAGGAAATCAAACTTCGTCGCTATATTTCATATATCAGCTGATTGATTAAGTAGTGATGCATCATGAAATAATTTGAGTATAATGTGTAACAGCCTTTCATATTAATAAATAACTTCTTTGTATTGTACATCAGGATCAAACCGAATAAGGTAGCACTGATTTAATGACACTGGCAATGTTTTCCGAAGGAGAGAGGAAAGATTAAGGTTTATCATGTAGTACTGAATTTTGGAGGATGGAGATTCCAATCTTCACCCGACCATGCTGATTTAGGTTTCCCATAGTTTCCCTAAAGCATGTAAGGCCAATACTGGGACAGTTGAAGAACATCGTTATTTACCGCCAAGAACAGTTGATACTGTTTCGTTATTGCACAACTAGTTGCCGTCCACAGACCGTGACGAGGTTCATAGAAACATTTACAACATTCTACTACGCAAGATAAAAGCAGTGATGTCAGGTAGTAAAAATCAATTAAGTTGTCGCTGTTGTCGCATAATAATACAAATTAAATCGTCGATGTTTTCTACTGGGAAATATGTAGAATTCCTCCGCTAGTATCGTTAATGCTGACTGTTGATGAAGCCTACAACTGAGTGCACTGTTACCGACATTTTATGATTGACAACGAAATTTATATTACTATGTGGCAACAGTGACGAATTGATTGATTTTATTATGTGACATCATCGCTTTTATATCTCCTAGTAGGATGTCATAAATGTATGATGGTCTGTGAACCGAAACTTGTGAACTAGCGAAATTTTGTTAACGGGCCTTGGTGGTTAATCACAATTTTATTGAAATATTTACGAGCTGTGGAGCATCACCATCTTAAAGTATGCTGGGATAGTCCCTGCAGTGATGCCACAGTCATAATGTTTACACAAATTTATTGTTTTTGTTGTTCGTAAATTCTAATACCACGCTATGCTCCACATCCTTGTGAAAATGACCCACGGATGGATGAAACTACTACTATTGTTATATGGACACCACCGAAATTCACATAAGGTAATGGATTCCACTTGACACGAAGACAACCTTCACGGGTAATGGATGCTTTCTTGAGTGGTATGTTGGAATGGAATGTCATGTGGTTTCCGATACGAATCTAACGCTGAAGGGTGCAGCAATCCAATGTCTGAAGTAGTGCATCCGTTAATTCTCCAATAACAACCCGCAAGTTACCTGTACATTCAGCAGGGCGGAGCTGCTCTCCATTTATCCCGAACTATGTTAGCACGGATTCGGGAATCCTCAACGATCATGACGTTGCTGATGAGAGCTCGCTAGAGGCTTATCTCAAGTCTGTTGAGCGCCTTTGACGCAGATATTCAAGGTCTCATTGAGTTGTGCACGATGGTAGAACGGCCATGGATTAGGAAGACGTTCACTCGATTTCGCGGCGTCCTTGAGTGGATGCCATGAAGCGACGCCACTGTCATGGGGGCAAAAGAGGATTCTCCGTGCTTGGTAGGTTCTTCTAGGGCTTTAATGGAATTACTACAAAAGTGTTGTATCACTGTACTTGTCTTCTGAAAACCTGCTATTGTGCTGCAGGAAACCACGGGAGATGACTTCATCACAGTGCTTAGTGAGTCCAGATACGGAAATACCGCGCAGTTGAGCGCCCCACAAACCAAACACCATCATCACCACTATGTGTAATGAGCTGATAGTTGTTTAAAGTGAACCTGTCATGCACGTCAATTCTTTCACGCATTCGTGACCGAGTAATTTTGTTCGCAACGGTGCACGACAGTACTAAATAAATGTAGTAGCATTTACCGTTAATGTTAACTGGTTAAGCTGTTTGGTATAATTCCACACTGTGCACCAGTCTGTAATCGAATTTGTTTAAATGGGGATCTCGTTAAAAACATATAATGCCGAAATTTATAATCTTAATGTGTCCAATTAGCTAACAAATGTTTAAATAGTTTCTGTAATAGCATAATACTATAGGCACATGTATGAATTTACACTTCCATTAAGCGAAAAGTGCTTCTCGTCGCATCGCAGTACATTTAATACCGAGACCACTTTTCTTTACTAGTACGCCACTCAACAACCTTCATTAAAAACTACGGCCTGTAGCTTCAGAAGCGCCACAGAACGACCTGTCGGCAAGAAAGTAACAATTTCAACAATGCATAATTATCTACCAAAAACAGTCATATATCTATACATCCGTGAAAACTATATGGCGGTAAAGTTAGCAATACTCACATTACTGAAGCTACTTTTCTGTATTTATTTCGAGTCAACATCTATCTAAATATATTGCAGTTTCCCCACGTATTTTGTGGACTCGTAGTACCACGTGAAGGTGAAAGAAGAAAGTAAGTGAAAAAATTTTAAATTATTTTACTCAAGGAGGTTCACCAAACAGTCTGGTAGAAATCGACTCTTAATGACTACTCTTCAGCAGTATCAATTGGTCAGCGTTCTAGGCTTCAGTTTTTTATATAATTTAATGGCTTTCACTTCTAAAGTATGTGAGAGCCAAAACATTTCAAGTTCAACTGTGCGCAGACGTGTGTGTGTGTGTGTGTGTGTGTGTGTGTGTTTGTGTGTGTGTACGGATGCGATTGAAATGTTCTAGTTTGTCATTCACTACAGGACACTGAATGTAGCTGAATGGGTGCAGTCCTCTTTGTCATTTGCATTTATGGACTGTCCTGCTCGTCACAGCTGTTTACACTGTCCCCCATCTATAACGGGATTCATTGAAATGTAACATCCATTGACAACGTCAAACATGCCACACACGATACTGGATTTCTATCAAAATGTCTCCGCGAAGTTTGTGTATCAGTTTCAGATCTTTTCCATGTGCTTGCGACCACATCCAACAAACATCGATCAAAAAAGGTAATGCCGGCCGCTGTGGCCGAGCGGTTCTAGGTGCTTCAGTCCGGAGCCGCGCTGCTGCTAGTTTCACAGGTTCGAATCCTGCCTCGGGCATGGATGTGTGTGCTGTCCTTAGGTTAGTTAGGTTTAAGTAGTTTTAAGTCTAGGGAACTGATGACCTCAGAAGTTAAGTCCCATAGTGCTTAGAGCCATGAACCATAAATAAGGTACTGCTTCTGTTGATGCCGTTTATTATTAGATTAATATTCTTTATTCACCATTATTTGTTAATTTGGACCTAACTATCATTCTCAGGTGCACATGAGCATATGGTCATGCACATACTACAAGTGGATAATTCATGAAGTCACAGTAACGAGGAAATATCGAAACCGGCTCCAAGTACATAGCAGATCCGATTTAATGTAAATCACATTACAGAACGTAACATCAGACAAATACGTTCACACCTATGGCCAACCGAAATATACAGCACAAAAATGTTATCCCATAAACGTATTATTACAATTAACTTCATATAAGATCTGCTGATAGCATATGCACGATTATTTCATATACACTTGAAAAACTGGGATAGTAGTGGTGCGAAACGTATCTTATTTGACTCGTAGAATTCGATCGAAGCTTAACCATGACTTCTTTTAGCTGATATCAGTTTCAATTTGACTTGAAGGAGAGGGTAAGAGTAACTTTAGAAAATGCAGTTATCCAAATTCAGCCTGTCGTTGCTACATAAGCACTGAAAACCCCCGGAATATATCTTTGTTTATGGTAATATGTTTAAGAGTCATCAGTACGTCTGTTAAGTTTCGAGGTTCAATGTGTACTTGTTATCACAGTTATGGCTCTGGTGTTAGTCTCTCCATTGGTTCACTTATGTTTAATATCACAATTAAGATTTTATCGAAGTCAAATTAATAAAATAGAATAAGGGTATAACTCCATTTAAATTTGTTATTATGGATACATCGTAAGTTCAAAATTGTAATGGCCGATTTGACCGGATGTAGAGACGACACAGTTATTGGGAATGTCAGTAAGGGGCGGGATTAATAATTTTATCTCATGCAGGTGGAGCTCCAGTCGATGCTACGTGTCAGTCACCAGTTAAGTCGGTGTTCTGCGGTGCAACCATTGACTGAGAGACAGCAGTTTGTAGCTCCACATTTCTTGTATTCGTGGGCTTATGAGTGAGGCTCAGAGCATCTTAACGTAATCTATGTCCATTGCTTCCATCTTAATTGCTTTCTAGGTAAAACCGCTACCCTGCAATCTCACATTGCTAATGAATTGGTGAGAGGAGCCGTTTGCGGGCTTCCTATTAACATGAGACGTCTATTATCTGCAGTAACCAGACTGCTGCGGTGGCGTCCAAGCTGTGTTTCAAGGTAGAGGTCAGGTGGCAGATTACAGTTGAATGTCCATACTTTCAAATATCGGACAGAATAAGACCATGGAACACAGAATGGGAAACCGAGGGTGCCAGAAAATGAAAATATACATCGTGAATCAGACACCAATTCAATGAACTCAGTAAGAACAGGCTGATATGCCACCAGAATGCGTGAGGAAGCTTTACTCGTATGTGAATCACTTAGCGTAGCATTACACGAAAATCTCCCAAAAGAACATCCAGAATGATTCTGACAATTACCATCCAACTGCTTCTCTTAATGGTTCTCTCAATAGCTGCCAATGAATCCCTCTCGCAGACAGGATCTTCTCAGAATCCCCAGTTGAATTCCCTTGTTCGGGAGTTTTGTCCATCTTCCATCATTAACAGATCTCAGTGAGTTGAATTTCACGCCATATCTCCTTGTGACTGATGGACTCAAATTACAATGACACCCCATTAACCATCAACAATTCATAACTTCGCCCCACCAGTCTCAGTTACAGGAGGGCATTCGCTGCGATCTCACTTCGTAAGTCTCTGGGAGGCGGCCGACGCAGAGCAACTAAACTGAGGTGGCATTCCTTGTGGTGTTCGCTCACTGTCTCCAGTAGAAGCGCATACTACTGTCTCTGGAAGTTCCTTGGCGGAGTGTCTTGAGAAACGTCTTTCCCTGCAGTCTTTTGTCACCAAGAGCACTGCAGTTTAGGAGCGGGTGCTTTTCTTTGTAAGAGGGAAGCCTTTGAGACCCTCACTAAAGTATCTCAGTTCCTTGAGAACATGGTGGTGACCCTCAGCTGTCAGTCGGTCTTCAAACGAGACAACCCTTTCAGAGCGAAGCACTGCATTTGTAAAGCATACCAGTAATTTTTCTGTGGCTTCGGAGAAGGTCTCAGCACAGCATTAGGCAATGTAATATGAACATTTTTGTCCAGGGTTACAAGCGTTACTATATGTCAGTAACAAAAACTGAAAATATGAAGAAATGTTCAGGAAACAGGTCAACTGAGTACATAAAAGTAAATTCCTAAGAGTGTTTTGGACCAGAGTTATTTCACACATTGACTTCCAGAAATCTCTATAAGATTAACAAAGCCAGTCAGATTACTGCTGTTCCTCATGTTTACTCATTTGTGTAAGAAATTAAGAAATAAAACACAAGAAAACCCATAACGCCGGATTGTTTTCACCAAGTTTTAGCACAATGCCAAATCCCCAAAATTTCCCCTGCTATTTCTCGTCTTTTCTGTTGCTTCGGTATTCTTCCATCTTCTCTTAGAGTTGCCATTTTCTTTCTTCTTACTGTCTTTGATTCACTACTTTGCGTGGAAACTTGGGGTCTAACAACAAGTCAACGACGGGGTCTTTGGAGGTGGGGCAGCAGCTTGGTTTCGGGAAGGACGGCTGCCACGACCTTGCGCTGGAACAGTCGTAGTATTGGCCGTAATAGATTCTGGGAAACCACAGAAGACCTAAAATTTGCTATCGTGCCGGGGATTGGCAACCCGTTCTTTCCGAATGTAAGTGGAGTGCTTTACCAAAGCGTCATCTTATTCGATCGATGCGGATGAATATTTCTAATGCAATTTTCGTAACAATAGTGTCATACTATAGTGTTTAAGACTGGCTCAATTTTTATTCAAGGTCTGTAGTAAAATCTACTTTAACTGTCTCCTTTACTTCTCAGCAGCACTGATCGTTTTCTAAAGAATGTCGTGCTGATACTTGTGAATGTTGTTTTTTCACAAGTTCAAATCAGTTTGAGCTACGACGTTTCCGATACAGCATACAAATCTCGTCGTTACCCGAACAGTTGTGGGAAGCAATTATCGGAAAATCGGGCCAAGCAGCAACTTCGTATCTCCGCTTTCAAATGCTCACTTCGCCGTGGTGATTGGCCACGAATCACACTCTGTGGCTCTTGATACATGGTAATACGTCTATACGATCTACGGCGACGAATAGTGGACGTATAATTTGTTCCCGAGGCAGTTCTTTCACAACAGTGCACACACACACACACACACACACACACACACACACACACACACACACACACACACACACACGCCCTCTCAGTGTGAAGTAAGTGTCATCACCGCTCGGTGCGAAGTAAGTGTCATCATGCGTACATATTATCAAAGTAAAATTATAACCATTATATATATGGTGAATCACCTAAGACTTTAACTGCAGATATTGCGGGTATGGAAAGTGCTATTGATGTGCGGTGTTTACAGAACGGACTGGTAGTCAAGGGCTCGTACTGTTAGCCATTCAACAGATTGTAGTAATACATAGAAAGCATATGTGCAAGCATAAAGTTCTTAAATGGAACAATGCTTGCTGACATTAAGAAAGTAAAAGCAGAGCAAATTAACATGTCACTGGTGTTTGTTGCAGGATTTTAGTGCGAGTCTCACAAGGAAGTGGCATGAGTGAGTCACGTGTCCTACCCATTCTCCATCGACATAGCATCCGTCTCCATCAAGAATTGCGTGGAAACGTTAATGAGAACCTTGTTAGCTTCTGTAAATGGGCATTAAGACACGCTGCTTCACGTATATAATGTATCCTGTTTAGTAATGAAGCCACATTTACCAATTATGTATAGGTAGTTCACCTAAACGTACAATATTGCTCTACTGACATTCCCCATTGGCTTCTTTGGGTGGAACGTAAGGGTCCATGGAGTGTAAACATGTGGCATGGGATAGTGAATCATCAGCTCACAGGTCCGTTTTTCGTAGACATAACACTAGATGTGGACAAGTATTGGAGCCTCCTAACAGACCATCTTCCACGAATGCTAGTAGGCATTCCGTTGCAGACAAGGAAGAACCCATGGCACCAACATGATGGCTGTCCAGTCTACAGTGTACGAAGTACTACAGCATGACTTCAGGAATAGTTTACAAATCGTTGGATTGTACACAGAGGACCTCTATCTTGGCTAGTCCATTCTCGGATTTGAAGCCTGTAGACTTTTCTCTGTGGGGAAGCTGAAAGACATTGTCCAAAGGACATTCCTACTACGGCCAATGATATTCAACGACGTATTACAGCAGCCTGCTCGGACATCTCTGAAATGCTAACTTGTGTGCAGCAGTCGTCCCATACCAATCTGGAAGCGTGTATTGCTGCTGCTGGTGGTTATTTTGAACACAACATGCGATGGTAAAATGTCTCGTTGCTGACCAGAGTTCACAAACTAGTGTATCCACTTTTGTTTTTCTTTAGCGTGTTCTACCGTAAGTACTGTAGAAGTGTCGGTATGGGAACTTTTTAAAATACGATATTTCATAAACGACTCACACTAACATCCTGCAACATGCACCACTAATATTCAAATCTACTCTAATTTTAGTTTTTTACTATCAATACGTATTGTTCTATTTAAAAAGTGTACGTCTGCACGAAAAGCACGCTTTCTAAGCATTATGAAAATCTGTTTATTGGCTAACAATATGAGCCCATTACCACCAATCCATTCTGCGATAATTGCACTACCACTTTAAGTTTCCGCAGCATCTACGGTGCAGGTAAGTGTGTAATGGGTAAAAGTGCAAATATTTTTATGTGATGTACATTTGTACGTACACGCATCAGTGTTCTGATTGTTTTTTTTTTTCCTCTGTGTTCAACAAACTTCCCACAGACTTTTCGACCTGATGTTTTCTGCGTGGCTGTATCTAAGCCGCAATGTGAATGACGCCTACCAGTATTCATATTTCAACAGCTGCCCTGGTGCCCAGGGAAAAATAGATCATTAACGGCTTGCTCTTGCCACAGGTACTAGGAAGTAGGCCTACTACCCAACCAAAAACATCAACTTCTAGTAGCTACAGTTATTAGAATGTAAAAGACATAATTACCAAAATAATGTTGTTCAGCATACCATTTCAGTCACCAGTAGAAATATCCGCACTCCACGCCATATACACAGGGTGTAAATGTTGAGTTCAATAACTCGAAACATAAGCTACACATGAAAAAATATGTTGAATCTAAAGTTGATTGTTTTCTAGTGGGACATCTGCTGGTGCTAAAATTAGCGCGCTACCCCAGCCCCCTGTGGGTGGGGCGAAAGGCAACTTTAAAATTTCAAATCAGAACCCCCATTTTTATTGCAGAATCAAATTCTACATAAAAAACTATGTACATTTTGTCTTAAACATTTGTTTTGATTCTTGGTAGTTGGTGCTGTAATTCAAGAAAATCCATGTGATGTTTAAAACTTTCCCGGCGTACTGATTGTTCCATAATAACACGGGAGAACTGCCGTAAGTCAGTAACGTCCTGCCACGATATTTCGGCACAAAGTCTTTTGGCCATCTTCAGGTGAGCACCGCTGTAGTAGTACTGGCGAGTACGTGCTGAACTCTGCTATTTAAAGCCCTATGAAAGTGGCATTGCGCATGCGCGACACAGTGTACGCATACACAACGACTCCGTGCGCTGCGCCTAGCGCCCTCCGCGGTGAAAGCTTGGCGTTTCGATATCAGATCGATCTTCATCATTATGCAGATAACTGCGTCGGGTACGGAGTTTCTCTATTAGCGGATTCCAAGCGGCGTTTAACTGAAAACCACTGTCTCGATTAATAAGAGTGTCTCTGTCAGACTATCTTATTTCCACTGATTCATTAATAATCGAACTCCAAAAGTTTAATGTATGAGCCACAATTTTTGTATCATTGTAATTCATGGAGTGGCCTGTGGAGATACAATGTTCGGCGATTGCAGACTTGGTGGGTTGAAGAAGGCGAGTATGCCGCTGGTGTTCCACAATGCGTTCCTGCACAGTTCGTATTGTTTGCCGTATGTACGATTTGCCGCAATCACAAGGAATCTTATAAACACCTGATTTACGCAGACCCAGGTCATCCTTAACGGATCCCATCAGTGATGATATTTTGAGAGGAGGGCGAAAGATGACTCTTACTTGATACTTCTTCAATATTCTGCCTATCTGCGAAGAAACATTACCAATAAATGGCAGATAAGCCGTCGACCTGAAGACCTCTTCTTCTTCCTTGTTCCTTCGTTTATAGGTCTGCATTGCTCTATTCACTTGCTTAGATGAAAAGCCATTCATCAGGAATACTTTTTTCAGGTGTTCCAATTCAGTGTGAAGACTGTCGGCATCAGAGATGGTATGGGCACGATGAATTAAATTTTTAAGAACGCCCACTGTTTTTGCTGGATGGTGGCAACTACTGGCTTGTAGATACAGATCTGTGTGCGTAGGTTTTCTGTACACGGAATGACCAAGTGTACCATCATTCTTACGCCGCACCAAGACATCTAAAAATGGCAAACAACCATCTTTTTCAATCTCCATAGTAAACTTTATATTTTCATGTATGGAGTTCATGTGATGTAAAAATTCTTGGAGACGGTCCAGACCGTGAGGCCACACTATAAAAGTGTCGTCAACGTAACGCCAAAACACTGTCGGTTTGAAAGTGGCAGAATCGAGTGCTCTCTCCTCAAAATCTTCCATGAAAAGATTGGCCACCAGGGAAGACAATGGGCTCCCCATGGCGACACCGTCAGATTGTTCATAAAATTCATTGTTAAACATAAAATATGTAGAGGAGAGAGTATGCTCAAACAATGTTGTAATATCTGCATCGAACATATTGCCGATAAGGTGTAATGAGTCTACAAGAGGCACCTTAGTAAAAAGATAAACCACATCAAGGCTAACCAACAGATCATTACTTTGCAGCTGTAATGACTGAAGTCGACTAATAAAATCACTAGAGTTCTTTACGTGATGTGGACATTTGCCTATCACTGGTTTAAGCAAAGATGCCAAGAATTTTGCTAGATCATAAGTGGTTTATCTTTTTACTAAGGTGCCTCTTGTAGACTCATTACACCTTATCGGCAATATGTTCGATGCAGATATTACAACATTGTTTGAGCATACTCTCTCCTCTACATATTTTATGTTTAACAATGAATTTTATGAACAATCTGACGGTGTCGCCATGGGGAGCCCATTGTCTCCCCTGGTGGCCAATCTTTTCATGGAAGATTTTGAGGAGAGAGCACTCGATTCTGCCACTTCCAAACCGACAGTGTTTTGGCGTTACGTTGACGACACTTTTATAGTGTGGCCTCACGGTCTGGACCGTCTCCAAGAATTTTTACATCACATGAACTCCATACATGAAAATATAAAGTTTACTATGGAGATTGAAAAAGATGGTTGTTTGCCATTTTTAGATGTCTTGGTGCGGCGTAAGAATGATGGTACACTTGGTCATTCCGTGTACAGAAAACCTACGCACACAGATCTGTATCTACAAGCCAGTAGTAGCCACCATCCAGCACAAACAGTGGGCGTTCTTAAAACTTTAATTCATCGTGCCCATACCATCTCTGATGCCGACAGTCTTCACACTGAATTGGAACACCTGAAAAAAGTATTCCTGATGAATGGCTTTTCATCTAAGCAAGTGAATAGAGCAATGCAGACCTATAAACGAAGGAACAAGGAAGAAGAAGAGGTCTTCAGGTCGACGGCTTATCTGCCATTTATTGGTAATGTTTCTTCGCAGATAGGCAGAATATTGAAGAAGTATCAAGTAAGAGTCATCTTTCGCCCTCCTCTCAAAATATCATCACTGATGGGATCCGTTAAGGATGACCTGGGTCTGCGTAAATCAGGTGTTTATAAGATTCCTTGTGATTGCGGCAAATCGTACATAGGGCAAACAATACGAACTGTGCAGGAACACATTGTGGAACACCAGCGGCATACTCGCCTTCTTCAACCCACCAAGTCTGCCATCGCCGAACATTGTATCTCCACAGGCCACTCCATGAATTACAATGATACAAAAATTGTGGCTCATACATTAAACTTTTGGAGTTCGATTATTAATGAATCAGTGGAAATAAGATTGTCTGACAGGGACACTCTTATTAATCGAGATAGTGGTTTTCAGTTAAACGCCGCTTGGAATCCGCTAATAGAGAAACTCCGTACCCGACGCAGTTATCTGCATAAAGATGAAGATCGATCTGATATCGAAACGCCAAGCTTTCACCGCGGAGGGCGCTAGGCGCAGCGCACGGAGTCGTTGTGTATGCGTACACTGTGTCGCGCATGCGCAATGCCACTTTCATAGGGCTTTAAATAGCAGAGTTCAGCACGTACTCGCCAGTACTACTACAGCGGTGCTCACCTGAAGAGGGCCAAAAGACTTTGTGCCGAAATATCGTGGCAGCACGTTACTGACGGCAGTTCTCCCGTGTTATTATGGAACAAGAAAATCCATGTTCTCATTTTTGGAAAATGGTTACAGATAAATAAAAAATACTTATTTACTTCGCAAATTGGGATTCGCTAAAACTAAAACTCTCCCTCTCTCTTCATAGGGCGAGCTCAAACCCCACCCTATGGGTCAAAGTTTGTAAAACTCTAATTCTTCTCTCAAACCGCACCCTATGGGGAGAGAGGGAGATTTTTAGTTAGAGGCGAGAGGGTGGAACCTTGGGGCACACCGGCGGAAGGGTATAGGGTGTGGATGATAACATAGGAAGGGCGATGAGAGAGGAATGAGGCAATCGGATGGATGTAATTACTAAGAAAGGCGAAGGTGTGGAGCTTGAAGAGGAGACCGGAATGCCATACATGGTCGTAAGCACGTTTGAGATCTAGAGAGAGGAAGACGGTGGAGCAACGGGAATTGTTGTACAGAAAGGAGGTGAGTGAGGTGAAGGAGAAGGTCATCGGCAGAGAAGGAGGGTTGGAAACTACATTTGGTGGAGGGGAGGTGCTGGTGGATTCATCAGGTGAGGATGGACTCGAAGACCTTGCTTAGGACCGAGGTGAGGCTGATAGGATAGTAGCAAGAGATGTCAGAGGGTGGTCTGGTGGGCTTGGGGAACATCAGGATCCGGGAGGTTTTCCCCAAATCGTAGCAGGTGGACAGGACCACACTATAGAGTGTGACTAGAACGGTGAGGAAGGAATCAGGAGCTTTGCAGAGACACGGTCATGACCGGAGGCAGTGTTGCGTTTTGTGTGATGTGTGGTTACGATTTCTTCAGTGGTGAGGGGGTTGTTGAGATCTGTGTGTGGGATGTTGCCCAAGTACTGGAAGCTGGGAGTGAGTGGAGGAGCAGAGGTGGCAGTCCAGTCACACACATCAGAGAAGAGGGAGTTATCGAATGGAGGATCATCAGGGATTTTTAGGATATCAGAAAGGTAGGAAACGAAATTATATACCTTGATAAGGTTGTCAGGAAAGGGTTGGTCATTATGGAGGAGGGGATATTGCAGAGAAGGTTTAGATCCTGTAAGGTGGTGGAAGGCTGACCAGTACTTAGACGAGTTTATTGGTAGGGTAGCATTTAGGCGGGTGCAGGTCTGGCGCCAGTCCCAGTAATTTTTGGCTGTGAGCAAAGTATGAATGTGTCTCTGGAGTTGCCAGTGGTGTTGGATTGTGTCCCAGTCTCGTGTGTGGAGGACAACATGGTAGAGGCGACGGGATTCTCTCAGGAGTAGGACGGCCTTTGGGGGTAAGGTGGAACAGAGCAGATAAATGGCGGTAGTGGACACATGGGCCTCAACAGCCTCAAACAAGGTCTGCTGGAGAAAAGAGGTGGCATGGGTATGTCGTTGGGTTGGGTGTAGCTGAGAGGGTGGTTTTCGACCTGGGTATTGAGGGTGGCCTGGTAGGCATTCCAGTCGGCATGGGTGTAGTTATGGACACATTTCGGGGGAGGGTCATTGCGGGTAGCGACACAGGGGTTACATCCCTCTGACAGGGTAAGGAGGACAGAAAGGTGATCACTACTGACGGTGTATAGGACTTTTACCGTAATGCGTCCAAGGAGGTTGGGGGAGGCCAGGACTACATCGGGCGTCATATTGGATTCATGGCGGGTGTGTTGCAGAAGGGGGAGGAGACCATCTTGCAGGGAGGCAAGGAACCGATGCCACCGCCATAACTGGGTGGCGGAACGACTATGGATGTTGAGGTCGACAGCAATCACGTAGGAGGAGAAGCTAAGGTCAATGTGGGAAAGTAAATGAAATGTGATGGGGGCTGTAGGATGGACAAAGATGGTGGTGCAGGTAATGGTCAGGCCAGGGAAGAAGTGGCTAAGCATTAGGTGTTCAGTGGGGTCAAGGAGCAGGGTTTGGAGCTGATCTGGCGAAGGTGGTCAATGGCGATGCCGCCACACGCTATTGGGTGAGAGTTGTTGGAATGGTAGAGGAGGGAGGAAGGTGCGCTGACGATACATGTGGGCTGGAGAAAGTTTTCATTGAGAAGGAAGGCATCCACGCAGTGGGTGAGGAGGGTGTGCATGAGGAGGTTCTTGTTGGTAGGGAAAAAGTGAATGTTATTAAACAAGATACAGTGCGGTCGTGCTATGGTGAGGTTTAAACGAGGGTGTCAAGATGGGAGAAGGTAAAGTGGGCCTGGTTATGGGAGCAGGTGGCGAAGGTATTGAGATGGAAGACGGAATGGGCTGCCAGGGAGATCTGTTGGAGGATGTGGGGATGTTGAAAGGGATGGACACTCTGGAGGACAAATGGTCACAGAACGGATGATGTCCTCGGCTGTGGGGGGGGGGGGGTTGGGGTCAGGGAGTTCGTGGGAGGGGTGGGGTCATCAATAGGGCAGACATGGACAGTGAGATCGGGAGTGAAGGGGGAACTCGAGCTTTGCACTTCTGGAAGTAAATGGGTTAGAGAAGGTTACAGGTGTTGCAGGATGGGGGGAACGCAAAGTTAGGACACTGGCGCAGCAAGTGCACTGGTTGGTAGTGGAGGCAAACAAGGGCCTCGCAGCACTCCGATGTATGGTGCGCATTGTATTGTAGACACCTCTGGCAGAAAACGGATGGAGAGGGGGACAGGAGGGGTCAACCTTGTACCATTTATGAAACAACTCGGTGCCATTTTTAAGGAGTGGTCAATGGATGGGGCGTGTTCAGAAAACACGCGTATGAGGCAAGTGGGGCTGGCGGCATTGTGGATGACGTGAACGGCACAGATGTCAAGTTACAGGTGTGCCTGGAGTTCTGTCAACATCTCCTCCTCCATGACCATCAGGCTAATCTAAGTGATAACAGTGGTGAGGGTTGGTGAGCAGCACAGAGGTTAGGGTTGCTGGGAGGATAAGGAGGAGGGAAAAGGTGTTAGGGAGGAATTGGTGCCAAAGTGGATGCAAGGAATTCGGGACGGCTATCAGTATGGAGGGTGGGTCTGGGAGACGATATAAGGACAGAGTCCATACGAGGAGTTAGGAGCGAGATAGGAGCACTAGGGTAGTACTTCCCGAAATGCATGGTGAGATTACGAGCTTACAGGAGGAATGAGTCAGGATTGGAGAGGACGTAGTGGTAGGTAGCGGGAGGGGAGGAGGCTGAGGGAAAGGGGATGAGGGGGCGGGAGGTGTGACGTCCATGGCGTCAAGTGGAGGAGGAGGAGGGAGAGGCTGGGATTTTTTAGGAGTGGAGTATTTTGGGGTGGCTCTGGGGCGCTTAACGGCAGTGGACGGGGAAGGAGGAGGTTTAGGGGACGGAAGTGACTGGGAGATTACGGGAAGTGGTAGATTCCTGCTTCAGTGCTATAGTGGCGTGGGCTGTGGCTCGTCCGGCGACCACCCTGGTGGGGGCCGCAGAAGTCGACGTAACAGTATGGGGGAGTGGAGGGAAGATATCGGGAGTGGACGAGAGTGTTCGTTGAGAAGGATAAGTAGAAGGCGCCACCTGACGTCACCAGTGCTGCCACAGGCAATAGCTCTGCTAGCTGTCCAGGTCGACATGGGCGAGCATGCCACATTGAGTCTATCTGATTGGCTGCTGCTGATCTCATCGTGCCTATATAAGCGAGAAACCATAGGAGCCCCGGCAGCTAGTGAACTCCTGATGACGATGGTGGAGATGGTCAACGAAAGCTCAAGGATTTTATTTGAATTAATGCGGCCTGAAAACCGAGAACGTTTCATTCACTCTGCTATGGTTGTACGAAAATTCAACTTACACTTGGAAATGTGCACATATATTACTCGAAGACTGAAAGTTTAAGTATATACTGATGGAATAATGAAGGAATGAATTCGGTTTGAGCTATTCACCAACCCAATAAAATCTATTAAGCTGCAAATTTCCAAAATCACGAAATGTGATTCACCCATGTAGGTATTCACTGTAACCATCAAATTTAGATCTATTGTGCCGGCCGCGGTGGCCGTGCGGTTCTAGGCCCTTCAGTCCGGAACTGCGTGACTGCTACGGTCGCAGGTTCGAATTCTGCCTCGGGCGTGGATGTGTATGATGTCCTTAGGTTAGTTAGGTTTAAGTAGTTCTAAGTCTAGGGGACTGATGACCTCAGATGTTGAGTCCCATAGTGCTCAGAGCCATTTGTACCATTTTAGATTCATTTAATGATTAGCAAGCATTTGAATTTCTATGTGGTCTTAGTGATACGTAGTTGGAAACGTTGTTATGCGTACAAGGAAACCCTTCAATATCCCACATAAAATCCGCTTAAATTAGGAATCTTCCACAGACGCTACTGAAGCACTGAAAGTGCAACTTTTGTTGAAAGCTAATTAATGAGTCGACTTAAATCTTACCACAGCTCGAATGGCGTCGTCATATTAGTCATCCTAAGACAAGTTTTTGAAGTTGACAAAAAATATAAAATTCAGCCTTGCATTTCTCGTACTTACGTTCTGCAGATTTACCTTACACATTGAGAACAATTTTACTTTATTAATACCATGGGAAAGTAATTTTTTTAATGCACTTCTCTTGGTACCTTACAACTCTCTCACTCTCTCACACGCTGACGCACCCCCACACGCAAACGCACACGCACACCACAGACATGCAAAAGTATTCCCTATGAAGTGTGCAAAAATAATCATAATCCTACATCCTAAATTTCTCCTACCATAACTAACCATTTCCTCCAAATGTCCCAAAGGTTGAAAGTAAGATGTTTAAATATTGCACAATAATTACATTAAAACACGGGTATTCGAAGAGTGTCCAAAGGACACGTATGTTAGTACCAGATCCTAGTGGCGGAGCCTAAAGCGGACCCACCCCAACCGTTCTTTCTTTCCAGAGGAGGGAGAATCGCCAAAGCAGGCCACTGTGCTCCTGCCAACATACATGTGTACCTGCTCCGGCACCTGTCCTTACGTTCACGCTAAGCTCTCTGCATTTCCTTTCAAGCTACAACAATTGGCTCAACTTACATGTAAAAACCAGGCCGGCTGTTGTGGCCGTGCGGTTCCAGGCGCTTCAGTCTGGAAGCGCGTGACCGCTTCTGTCGCAGGTTCGAATCCTGCCTCGGGCATGGATGTATGTGATGTCCTTAGGTTAGTTAGGTTTAAGTAGTTCTAGGGTCTAGGGCACTGATGACCACATGTGCTAAGTCCCATAGTGCTCAAAGACATTTGAACCATTTTTTTGTAAAAAGCACATACCAGCTACTCTTACGAAATCTCTCATTGACTTGTTCCATTCACGCACATCAGATCAAATAACATGAAACTCGAAATTTGTGGTAAGTTCCTATGGGACCAAACTGTTGAGGTCTTCGTCCCTAGGCTTACACACTATTTCATCTAACTTAAAATGCTTACGCTAAGGACAATACACACACCCATGCCCGCGGGAGGATTCGAACCTCCGTCGCGGGAGCCTCGCGAACCGTGGAAAGGAGCCCTAGACCTCGAGCTAACCCGAGCGGCTAAATAACTGGACAGGGATATACAAAAAAGTAGGTGCACAAGCACCGATGAAAATACTGATGCTGAAACGAGTCACTTCCTGTCGAGAGGCTTACTACTTTCGTAAACACGTATCGTGTCGTAATACAAACATGAATGACTTACAATAACAGAAAAATACGTGAGATTGATTTAATAGATCTGTCTCAACACACACTGACACGGCCGATATACCAGTAATATAATTTGTCATTAATCATCATGTTTAAGATGTGATTTTCCTGTTGATCGCGATGATAATTAAAGTAGACGCCTGTGAAATACAACAATTTGGGAAACTAGTTCTTGAAGACCGTCGAATATTAAAAATATGGGTCACATGACAGTTAACAACTTTTCTTGATTGCTCATACTTTCCTAGGGACTTTTGAAAAAATGGTTCAGATTGCTCTCAGCACTAGCGGACTTAAATTCTGAGGTCATCAGTCCCCTAGAACTTAGAACTAACCTAAAGGTATCACACACAACCATGCCCGAGGCAGGACTCGAAACTGCGAACGTAGCGGTCGCACTTTTCCAGACAGAAGCGCCTAGAAACGCTCGGCCACACCGGGCCGGCATGGACTTTTGACATGTGCTAATCTCTAAACAGACATTATCATGATCACGTAAGTACCACCAAGTCAAGTTAGTGACTCTCGCTCTCAGATGAAAGAAGAATGAGAAATAGATCTGATCCTTCAACTGGTTAAATTAAACAATATGAGCTCGATGTTACAGCAGTCTTCTGGGACAATACGAGAAAATTCTTTCAAATAGTAATTTTGACATGTATTCATTATGAAATAAATTTACAGTGAAATTTTTTCATTCAGTGAACCCTGCATTAGCCACATCAATTACGGAAAGAAAGAGGAAGGTGAAATATTTTTCTCTGATTTCTTTTCGACATGAAAAATTGTTGGGGGTTAATGTTACGTGGATACAATTTAACACGCGAAACAGCATGCGTAAAAGCTACTGGTACATACCCCACAACTTCAACAAAAATAAGACTAAGCGCTCGGGTGCTGTGCGATCACATCGATGTAGTTGGGATGCAATTCAAATAGTTATAGATTTCCTTTTCGTATTTTAATTTGTTTTTAACGTACCAGACGCAACCAGAAACGACAAATTATTTAAGCTTTATTATAACTGAATTTAATTAAATTCTCCGTAGTAAGGTCGCTTGCAATATACACAAATAAAAAGAGTGTACCGGTTGTTCTGCAACATTTTTAATTGATTGCAGAACCGGCTACTCTGCGTCATGGGGGCCACTTTATCTCACTACCATGACTGTTTCACTTGTGTTCTGACTGTCATTAGTCATCTTATACGATCTAGGAAGTCAAAAAATAGTGTAATATGTCAGCAGTTACTGAACTGTATTCAAGAAAATTCATGTACAATAGTATTGAAATAAAACGTTTTGTATTATCCTAGCGCCAACAGTCAAGCATAAATTCACTGGGCCACTACTGAATATTAAGTCTGTAAGATAAAACTGTCTAATTTACTCTTTCAAGCCATGTAACTGACACTAAACTCTTTTCTGCAAAACAGTTTTATTTATGTCATCATCTGACAGCGCACTACTAGTGAAGAAATCTGCAGCATGCAGTATATGTTCTTGAACACCAAACCCGGAAGTGCTCATTTTGAATCAGTGTCTCGATCTGTTTGTGCCCAAAGTGATGGTTCACGGTGCACACCAGTAATGTGTTCTGTTTTACCTGTATAACGGAGGTGAACCCTGCTTGAGTGCGTCACCCCCATCGCTACGACGTCACTGCAAAATTTTTCACATGATATTTGTGGGAAGGTGATTATGTTTAGTGTTGTTGTTGTTGTGGTCTTCAGTCCTGAGACTGGTTTGATGCAGCTCTCCATACCACTCTATCCTGTGCAAGTTTCTTCATCTCCCAGTACTTACTGCAACCTACATCCTTCTGAATCTGCTTAATATATTCATCTCTTGGCCTCCCTCTACGATTTTTACCCTCCACTCTGCCCTCCAATGCTAAATTTGTGATCCCTTGATGCCTCAGAACATGTCCTACGAACCGGTCCCTCCTTCTTGTCAAGTTCTGTCACAAACTCCTCTTCTCCCCAATTCAGTTCAATACCTAAGTATTCAATACATTAGTTATGTGATCTACCCTTCTAATCTTTAGCATTCTTCTGTAGCACCACATTTCGAAAACTTCTATTCTCTTCTTGTCCAAACTACTTATCGTCCATGTTTCACTTCCATAAATGGGTACACTCCATACAAATACTTTCAGAAAGGACTACCTGACACTTAAATCTATACTAGATGTTAACAAATTTCTCTTCTTCATAAAAATTTCATTGCCATTGCCAATCGACATTTTATATCGTCTCTGCTTCGACCATCATCAGTTATTTTGCTCCCCAGATTTCAAAACTCCTTTAGTACTTTAAGTATCTCATTTCCTAATCTAATTCCCTCAGCATCACCCGACTTAATTCGACTACATTCCATTATCTTCGTTTTGCTTTTGTTGATGTTCATTTTATATCCTCCTTTCAAGAAACTGTCCATTCCGTTCAACTGCTATTCCAAGTCCTTTGCTGTCTCTGACAGAATTACAATGTCATCGGTGAACCTCAAAGTCTTTAGTTCTTCTCCATGGATTTTAATACCTACTCCGAATTTTTCTTTTGTTTCCTTTACTGCTTGCTCACTATATAGATTGAATAACATCGGGGAGAGGCTACAACCCAGTCGCACTCCCTTCCCAACCGCTGCTTCACTTTCATGACCCTAAACTCTTACAACTGCCATCTGTTTTCTGTACAAATTGTAAATAGCCTTTCGCTCCCTGTATTTTACCCCTGCCACGTTTAGAATTTGAAAGAGAATATTCCACTCAACATTGTCAAAAGCTTTCTATAAGTCTACAAATGCTAGAAACGTAGGTTTGCCTTTCCTTAATCTTTCTTCTAAGATAAGTCGTAAGGTCAGTATTGCCTCACGTGTTCCAATTTTTCTACGGAATCCAAACTGATCTTCCCGAAGGTTGGCTTCTACTAGTTTTTCCATTCGTTTGTAAAGAATTCGCGTTAGTATTTTGCAGCTGTGACTTATTAAACTGATTGTTCGGTAATTTTCACATCTGTCAACACCTGCTTTCTTTGATATAGGAATTATTATATTCTTCTTGAAGTCTGAGGGTATTTTGTCTGTCTCATACATCTTGCTCACTAGATTGTAGAGGTTTATCAGTACTGGCTCTCCCTAGGCCGTCAGTAGTTCTACAGGAATGTTGTCTACTCCCGGGGCCTTGTTTTGACTCAGGTCTTTCTGACCTCTGTGAAACTCTTCACGCAGTATTGTATCTCCCATTTCGTCTTCATCTACGTTCTCTTCCATTTCCAAAATATTGTCATCAATTACGTCGCTCTTGTATAGACCCTCTATATACTCCTTCCACCTTTCTGCTTTCCCTCCTTTGCTTAGAACTGGGTTTCCATCTGAGCTTTTGTTATTCAAACAAGTGGCTCTCTTTTCTCCAAAGGTCTCTTTAATTTTCCTGTAGGCAGTATCTATCTTCCCCAGTAGTGAGATAAGTCTCTACATCCTTACATTTGTCCTCTAGCCATATTGCACTTCCCATCGATGCCTGCTTCATTTACTGCATTTTTATGTTTCATCCTTTCATCAAGTAAATTCAATATTTCTTCTGTTACCCAAGGATTTCTACAAGCCATCGTCTTTTTACCTACTTGATGCTGTGCAGCTCTCGCTACTTCTACCCTCAGAGCTACCCCTTGTTCTTCTACTGTATTTTCCCCCCATTTCTGCCAATTGTTCCCTTATGCTCTCCCTGTAACTCAGTACAACCTATGGTTTTATCAGTTTATCCAGGTCCCATCTCCTTAATTTCCCATCTTTTCCAGTTTCTTCAGTTTTAATCTACAGCTCATAACCAATAGATTGTGGTCAGAGTCCACATCTGCCCTGAAAATGTCTTACAATTTAATACTTGGTTCCTAAATCTCTGTCCTACCATTATATAATCTCTCAGGTATCTTCTAGTATTTCCAGGATTCTTCCATGTGTACAACCTTCTTTTATGATTCTTGAACCAAGTGTTCGCTATGATTAAGTTATGCTCTGTGCAAACTTCTACCAGACGGCTTCCTCTTTCATTTCTTTCCCCCAATCCATATTCACCTACTATGTATCACTCTCTCCCTTTCTCTACTCTCGAATTCCAGTCACACATGAGTATTAAATTTTCGTCTCCCTTCTCTACGTGAATAATTTCTTTTACCTCATCATACATTTCATCAATTTCTTCATCATCTGCAGAGCTAGTTCTCATATAAACTTGTACTTCTGTAGTAGGTGTGGGCTTCGTGTCTATCTTGGCCACAATAATGAGTTCACTATGCTGTTTGTAGTATCTTACCCGCACTCCTATTTTTTTTATTCATTATTAAACCTACTCCTGCATTACCCCTATTTCATTTTGTATTTATAACCCTGTATTCACCTGACCAAAAGTCTTGTTACTCCTGCCACCGAACTTCACTTATTCCCACTATATCTAACTTTAACCTATCCATTTCCCTTTTTAAGTTTTCTAACCTACCTGCCCGATTAAGGGATCTGACATTCCACGCTCCGATCCGCAGAACGCCAGTTTTCTTTCTCCTGATAACGCTGTCCTCTAGACTAGTCCCCTCCCTGAGATCCGAATGGGGGACTATTTTACCTCCGGAATATTTTACCCAAGAGGACGCCATCATCTTTTAACCATACAGTAAATCTGCATGCTCTCGGGAAAAATTACGGCTGTAGTTTCCCCTTGCTTTCAGCTGTTCGCATAACCAGCAGAGTAAGGCCGTTTTCATTAGTGTTACAGGGCCAGATCAGTCAATTATCCAGATTGTTGCCCCTGCAACAACTTAAAAGGCTGCTGCCCCTCTTCAGGAACCACACGTTAATCTGGCCTCTCAACAGATACCCTCCGTTGTGGTTGCACCTACGGTACGGCGATCCATGTCGCTGAGGCACGCAAAGCACCCCACCAACGGCAAGTTCTATGGTTCATGGGGGAAGTATGTTTAGTAGGAAGTCCAAATTTATTCATTTTTGAGTTACTAAATCACATACAGTCTCAGCATCAACTGTTAATATACAGAGCTAGTACTAATAGCACGACGTTAGACGCTTCAACGAACATTAAAATTAAAGCAATATTTTGTCTATTATTCGCTCGTGATACTCACCCCTGTCTTCGTTTCACGGCGTGACTTTTACAATCGTTAATGTCTGTCTGTTCTGTGGGCACACTTATGACTATGCCCATACATCATTCACAGTTTCCTCTCCGGCTTTGGTCTGTCTTCCGTACCTCTGTGACCGTCACCGCTCATAGTGCTACACTGCGGTTACTTAAGCGAGGTGCCTCCATCTGCCTGTTACGCTCTCTTATGAACACCACACAAGGCTTCACATTATTAAAACATGCGTTTCTCAACAAAATGCAAATTCAAAGTTAAAGATCCAACTTCTCTGCACAGAGCGGAATGTTGGTCAACAAGGAAGAATAATATGAGCCAATTGGAAACATCTCTAAGTTGTTTCAGCAGAGAATGTAGAGTCAGGAACATTCTCGTAAGGACAGAATGAAATGCGCAATCTATAAGATGAAAAGTTGCACGAAACTAAACTTAGTGGGGTCACCATAGAACAGGTTCGTGGAACTGGAAGAGCGTTAATTTTTCCTGAATGTGGAGAGCCCAAAGAAGAGAGAAATTAAGTATTGTGGTTCATTGTTAATACATTGTTTATTCGTATTGTTTACTGTAAACATAACATAGATGTCTTCGAAGGAACGAAGGGAGATTAGGCACTATCTTCCCATTGACGACGTTGTCATTAGAGATGGAGGAAAAGCACGGGTAGGGGAAGAAACGTGAGGGAAGTGTCCTTTTCAAAGGAACAGTCCCGACACTTGCCTAAAAGTATTTGTGGAAATCACGGAGAACCTAAATGTAGTTGGCTATTTCTGGATATGATTCGACTGCAAGTCTAGTGTCTTACCTCTGCATCTCCTCGCTCAGTACTTATGTTCAGAAGTAGTCTCATCGATTGTATTATGATCCAAATACAGTGCTAATAAAGTAGTCGGTAGTAGAGAATTAAAGATGGGATCTTACACTTTGTGTGGAGTGAGAAGTCTCATCAATGCCACGACGACTGTGAAGTAGTCAGAGATGTCAGAGATTGATGTGAACGCAGTGAACGGCGAGCGATTACCCATATTTACCACTGGCATAGGGAATATGCTCCCACCGGATCGTGAATTAAACGGAATGCCCCTGCAGCTATCTCTTTCGAAGTATTTAATAGCACGGCGGCAGTTCACAGTCGGCAAGCGTCAGCCTCTGTAATGGAATTGTTTCCGCGGGCCAGGCAGCGCGGCTTTCGGACAAATATAATAAATGTCTGGCAGCGGGCGTGACAAATGAAACAGCGAATCTTGAGCGAAATGCTTTTGATTTGGCGCGCGCCGCGGGCTGCGCCGCGAGCCGGTGGCACAAAGCGGCCGTCCGCTTTGATCTCCCGCGACTTGGCCGCCCTGTGCCTGCAGCCGGACACACACTCGTCATCTCTCTTTGCAAAGTGCGATGGCTCTGCTCTGCAAACACATAGCTCCCGCGCAGTTCCGCTCCAGAAAATATCTCCCTCGCTTCAGAGGGACGTGTGCCATTGCCCTTTCTATGAGAACGCTTATATGCTGTACCTTCAGAAGCCTGCCACCCTTTGCTTCTATGTTTCTGTTATAAATGCCAGCATTTTACAACTTTCAAATCGTTTCTGGCATCCTAAGCGCCGTAACTCTCGCTTCCCCAAGCAATGGTCTGTAAAGCATGCTTTTGCAACGGTTTTTTCCTCTCTGTCTGTCTCTGAGCGACAGCCATGCCCACATTTAATCTATAATTGTTAAAGAAATATCTGCAATGTATTTCAACATGTATTTTTATTACAACTAGTTTCAAAGAGCTTCATCTCCAATTTCGTAGAAAAGACGAAATACAAAAACTGTGTTAAGATTCGAAAATTGCTGCGTTTCAATTACCATAGTGTCTTAGCAGTAATGTATCAATAGTATCATGCACATCCATGTGACAATATCCTTTTATGGTAGTGACAGGTTTCATTTATTTAAATGGATCCTTATGTGACCCAGAAAGGCTAAATCCGACACCCATCTGCCGTTACTGAATAATGATTATGCATTTCTTTTTATTTCCATGTAACGTAGTGTCTTCCGGAATCGCAGTGAAACTTTCTACACCCTGTAAGTATAATGCACGTCACGTTACGCTCTTCACCTGTAGCAAAATTTTTGAATACACAGTGATTATCGCCGCGGCTCCAAACGTAACTCACACAGAGCAGTACAACTTTCTTAGCTTGGTTTAGTTGCTTGTCGAGCAGCCTGCCATGTTTCTCGCCCCATAGATTGAGGTGGTTATCCGCGAACAGCTGAACAGCGGTTGAGCATAGGTTGTTCAAAATGGTTCAAATGGCTCTCAGCACAATGGGACTTAACATCTATGGTCATCAGACCCCTAGAACTTAAAACTACTTAAACCTAACTAACCTAAGGACAGCACAGAACACCCAGTCATCATGAGGCAGAGAAAATCCCTGACGCCGCCGCGAATCGAACCCGGGAACCCGGGCGCGGGAAGCGAGAACGCTAGCATAGGTGGAACAGCCACATCCAGAACTTACATAAATCGTAGGCAGTTACCAGCTATAGAGATAAAAATGCTAGTTCTCGTATGGATTCAATGGTCAAAGAACAGGAGCTGAAAAAGAACCATATACCTTCTTCTTTATTGGACGAAAAAGATGAAAGAGAAATTTATGTAAAAATTACCGAAATCACAACTTCCCGTATAAAAGTGCTTTCTTTAGAGACTTTGACATATCTGTTTCTAATAGGGCTTTACCGTAAATATCATTCTTTCTAAGTGAGACGGCACTGTTGCGCTTCCGTATTTGTCTGTGTGCTCGTAAACAATATATCTCTCAGAATGCGGTTTCGAGGCTCACCGCGTCAGTTTTCCCCCTGAAAGTTTTGTTTATAGCGTTGTAGCGGCGAAATAGATTCTGGCCGTATAATCGGCAGCTGTTCTCACATACGGCAGGCAGTCAGGTAACAAGGCGGTGGTGGTAAGTTCCTATTTGACCAAATTGCTGAGCTCATCGGTCCCTAGGCTTACAACACTACTTAATCTAACTTAAACTAACTTACACAACGGACAACACACACACCCATTCGCCTGGGAGGACTCGAACATTCGACAGGGGGAGCCTCGCGAACCGTGGCAAGGCGCCTTACACCACGCGGCTACCACACGCAGCTGACACTTAATTTGAACATGCTTCACAGCAGACTTACAACAAGCAAACCAGAATCGCTGCATCCTACTGAGTTACGTCTACATAGTCGGTAACATGGGTAAAAAGCAACATTGCAGTTGCTGCTATGAGAGCGAGAGATCACCGTTTCTATTCGGAGCTTGGTCGAACTTGGGAAATGTGTCATTTAACGGAGGGGCGTCGATGGAGGACTTCTAGCAGACATTACAATAGTAAAATAGTAAATAGGTGCATCACGATGAAACACCAGTCCACATCTTGTTCATACATCGTTGTGACACGTGCTAACCAAAAGCTGCTCATCGAGAAGAAGATAATCATCAGGATTAGCGTCCACGCAAAGTTTTCCAGTCTGTCCAACACAACATTATTTGTTTACGTCATTTGTGTAGACGTATGTACACAGGAAATAAAAAATACCGGCCCCTAGTAAAATCGATAGCAAGTTATAAATTAGAGGCCGACCAATATCGTCCAAGGAGCTCAGACGTAAAGTTTGGCACATCTAACATATTATGTGATGGTTTTAGTTTATCAATGGAACTACAATATGCTGAAAGAGTGCAAGAGAGCAACGATAACAGATTTGTTGAATTTGGTTTCAAATGTACAAAAAAATTAAATAGATCTAACTTTATCAAATGGATTAAAATTTTAGTTTCACGTATGTTATATGAAGGTAATTAGTACCTGCAAGTCAGTTGTCAAAGTCATGCCGCTATGATCTGATGCCGCTCAAAATTTCGGCAGGTGTGTTCTCAGCCCGTCATATAAACTACTCGTATGGTCCATTCACTTGTCTTCCAATTATTGTAGTATAACTCAAATTTTTCATTTTACACTACTTACGTATCTGTGCTAAAAGTGAAACATTAACACTTTTGTTTCAGAATTCATGTTTGTTTGTCATTTGGCCATCAGCCGTATGCTACACTTTACGCTCACCAGCTATTCTCTTGATTTTAGTCTAGTTTCTGTATTCCACGTCCTCGACATCTGCATTACGTATACTATCTGATCAAAAGTATCCCAACATCCGTATGTGATGCGGAATTCACTGCTAGACAGCACGAGATGCTGGATAAAAGATTTGGGGAGTATTGCATTGTTAGTAGACCAGCTGTGACAGGAGAGTGGGTCGCTCAGGAGAACTTAGTGACATTGACCTTGGAATAGAGTCATTGGATGCCAACTGAATGACAAAGATATCATGGCCATTTCAACCCTTCTAAGGTGTGTGTGTGAATTACTAAGGGACCAAACAGCTAAAGGCATTGGTCGCCAGACTTACGCACTACTTAAGTTAACTTATGGTAGGAACAACACACACACTCTTCCCCGAGGGAGGACTCGAACCTCCGGCGGACCTTCTAAGGTGCCCACGTTGGTAATGTAATTGTGAAGTGGAAACATGAAAGTAAAACTAAATCAAGAGCAGGTAGACATCAAGTACTGACGAACTGGGAACATTAAGATTTATGGAGGATGGTTACAAACAGATCGGATCAAATCATCAGAAGTAATCATTCGCAAGTTCCATTGTGTTACCAGCAGTCGAGCTTACAGAATGCCTGTGCGTAGGATGTTAGAAAGAATATTCGTAGAGCAGATCCTCATAAACCACACGCGTCGGTAGTCAAAGGTAAGCGACGCTTGAGGTGGTGTAAAGATCGACGCCACTGGACAATGCAGGTGACTGGAGTGATGAATCACGCTGTATCCTGTGACAACGCAATGGAAGGATTGGCTTGAGAACGTTGCTTGTCATCATGTATAGTGCTGTAAGTAGGCTGATTAGGTATTTATGTTGGTGATGCCACGTAGCGCTTTGTATTATAATCGCTAGTTGGACTCATTGTTGGATTATTCACTAGTGTATCGTTGGGCAGTTGGAGGTGAGGTGTCAGCAGTGGTGTTGGTGGGGAGAAAGATGCCACAGTTTTGAGATGTTAATATGAGCGGACGATTTGGACGTCTGTCCGTCAGAAAAAGGAAATTTGCCGAACTGGATGTCACGACTAAAGGCCGTTAAAATTGCTACACCAAGAAGAAATGCAGATGATAAACGAGTATTCATTGGACAAATATATTGTACTAAAACTGACATGTGATTACATTATCACACAATTTGGGTGCATAGATCCTGAGAACTCAGTACCCTGAGCAACCATCTCTGGCCGTAATAACGGCCTTGATACGCGTGGGCATTGAGTCAAACAGAGCCTGGATGGCGTGTACAGGTACAGCTGCCCATGCAGCTTCATCACGATACCACAGTTCATCAAGAGTAGTGACTGGCGTATTGTGACGAGCCAGTTGCTCGACCTTCATTGACCAGACGTTTACAGTTGGTGAGAGACCTGGAGAATGTGCTGGCCAGGGCAGCAGTCGAACATTTTCTGTACCCAGAAAGACCTGTACAGGACCTGCAATATGCGGTGGTGCATTATCCTGCTGAAATGTAGGGTTTAGTAGGGATCGAATGAAGGGTACAGCCACAGGTCGTAACACATCTGAAATGTAACGTCCACTGTTCAGAGTGACGTCAATGCGAATAAGAGGTGACCGAGACGTGTAACCAATGGCACCCCATACCATTACGCCGGGTGATACGTCAGTATGGCGAGGAAGAATACACGCTTCCAATGTGCGTTCACTGCGATGTCGCCAAACACGTATGCGACCATCATGATGCTGTAAATAGAATCTGGGCTCATCCGAAAAAGTGACGTTTTGTCATTAGTGCACCAAGGTTTGTCGTTGAGTACACCATCGCAGGCGCTCCTGTCTGTGATGCTACATCAAGGGTAACCGCAGGCATGGTCACCGAGCTGATAGTCCATGCTGCTGCAAACTTCATCGAACTGTTGGTGCAGATGGTTTTTGTCTTGCAAACGTCCTTACCTGTTGACTCAGGGATCGAGACGTGGCTGCACGATCCGTTACAGCCATGCGGATAAGATGCCTGTCATCTCGACTGCTAGTGATACAAGGCCGTTGGGATCCAGCACGGCGTTCCGTATTACCCTCCTGAACCCACCGATTCCATATTCTGCTAACAGTCATTGGATCTCGACCAACGCGAGCAGCAATGTCGCGATTCGATAAACCGCAATTGGGATCGGCTATAATCCGACCTTTATCAAAGTGGGAAACGCGATGGTACGCATTTGTCCACCTTACACGAGGCATCACAACAACGTTTCACCAGGCCACGCCGATCAACTGCAGTTTGTGTATGAGAAATCGGTTGGAAACTTTCCTGATGTCAGCACGTTGTAGGTGTCGCCACCGCAGCCAACCTTGTGTGAATGCTCTGAAAAGCTAATCATCTGCATATCGCAGCATCTTCTTCCTGTCGTTTAAATTTCGCGTCTGTTGCTCGTCATCTTCGTGGTGTAGCAATTTTCATGGCCAGTAGTGTACATATGTATTATGACTTTTGAACGCTATTAAGGTAAATACGTTGTTTGTTCTCTATTAAAATCTTTCAGTTGCTACCTATATGCCTATCAGTAGCTAGTGCCTTCAGTAGTTAGAATCTTTTATTTAGCTGGAAGTATTGGCGCTCGCTGTATTCCAGTAGTTCGAGTAACGAAGATCTTCGTGAGGTAAGTGATTCATGAAGGATGAGATTTCGATGAGAACAACACAACACCCAGTCCGCGAGCGGAGAAAATCTCCAATCCAGACGAGAATCAAACCCGGACCCGCTTGCATTGGAGGCGAACACGTTGCCACCTAGCTAATCAGGCGGACACCACACCACTATTTTCATGCAAGATGGGACAACACC